>NC_135507.1:76205849-76505849 GCF_052857255.1 Amblyomma americanum
TTTGAAGGCGCAATCCAATATACGGGATGAGACTTCATCGGAATCGAAACATCGGTTCTCTAATGAATCTTTGATCGAGTGTCGCTCTTTTTTCTCTAATTCTCCTTCCGGCCAGGCATATCGCTGTCAGAAAGGAGCTCGCGAATTTTGAGCCACCTACTCCTGAATATACATCTCTGTGGTGTAAATAATGTGATATCAACTGTTCATGGCCTGGCAAAATCGTCCAGTTTTGCTTCTGGATCAGTTTGGCGTATTTCAAGCGTTCCCCAACCGTCTTTCTTTTTCCAATTAGAGCCGCCTCGGTACGCTCCACACCTAGTCGCACCTCCTGAAATACGTTGCCAAAAGTCGCCTAATTCAGTAAGAAAAACATTCTGAAGAGTGGCTATATAAATACTTATATAAAACTATATAATATATAAAATATGTAAAAACATAAAAGCAGGGCTCATAAGAAGACTTCTCCCGGAAACTATGATAGGTATGGGATTTTCGCGTTCATAACCCGTGACATCATGACAATTCAGGTTGGCTGCCGTTTTTATGTACAGAATAAGCACACGCGGCTGGCGTGGTCAGCGCTCTTCTTTTCTTTTTGGTATTTTTGAAAGTAAACCACAAAAAGCAACTTTCTCCAGAACAGTTGGAAGTCTCTGGTGAAATGGTGAAATTTTCGTTTAATGTCACCACGAACAGCGACAAAATGATCTCAGTGCTTTTGCAAACCACACACCTAACCTTTTTACCCAACTTTGATTTGTTCAGTAGTGAAATTATAAGCAGTGAAAGAGACACGAAACGAAATATTTCAGCAGTAATTTAGTTGCTGAAGTGACTGTCACCCATATATAAACTGAAGAATTTTGCGACGCCAATAGCAACAAACTTGCTCGGTGGTCATCGAAGAAGCACCTTCAAGACAAAGCTCTAAAAACAACTACAACAACCGATAATAATGTCGAAATAGTTGTGCCTGGCTGGAATCCTTCCAGGTAATGCTGATCACATCTCGGGGAACAAATTGATTTTCCCGTATGCCAACAGTTTTGAACTCGGACAAGTAGCACAACAGTTTCGCGGCATTATTTCTCTCAAAGAAGCATCAGCCGGATGCTTAAACAAAAAGGTCAACAAGAGCAAAGACAATGCATAATAAACAGTGGCAGCGCAAACAATGAGAGCGCTAAAAGCTTTTCACTGAGGCCGCATCGTCGAATCGGCGTCCACACTCGTACACGGTCATCAGGCTTGTACTGCTTGTGACGTGTGGAACTTGCGCTGAAGCTTGCGGCGCCGATTGCAGCGCCATAACACACTGCCTAGCGAGAAGAGCATGCAGTTTTGGGTAGTACTATTAGTACTTTTCCGCGCCACCTTGAGGTGCTTATTGGCGTGAGCCTCCGCGCTCTGTCGAAAGCGCACGTGCCGTGCGTCAGCTATCTGGGCTACGGCGAGAGAAGCTAGGTAATGAATGCTGTCAGCCAAACGCGGGTATCTAATCGCGCAGAATATGTTCTCGCGTTTGCACCGTCCCAAGCGGCTGACAAAAACCGTTTTGAGTCACCGAATGGAACAATTGCAGCGCCACCTTGGCAGCGTAGGTTCCCTTTACGCGGAATACGGAATAGCAGGCCAAAGTGCCAAAGGGGAGGTGTTCCCAGGATGTGTCAAAAGATGTCTCACGCTTATCTGTTCTGGCTAAGCCAAACCAACACTGCTGCTAACTTAAGCCTGTATACCTCACCCTACCATTATAAATGAATTTCGATGGAGCTTAGGGGGATCCAAACCGGAAAACATACTTTTCCTTTTGACAGCTCAATGGTGGGGTACTGAAAAAAGGCCCATTCTCTGACCACCACCCCTTGAGAGGGGTTATTCTTTTGTGCTTCCACCGGCCACATTTTGAAGGATATACACAGAAAATTCTCGGGCCTACTTTTGTTTGCGGAGGAACTAATACTTTCGTGTCGCGGTTGAGGAGGCTTCGCGGTAGAATTTACACGCCTACAGCCTGTATACCCCACCCTACCGCGCAAGGCTCCACTGTGCCCCAACGAGATGAGCGGGAGGCGATGCCGTGTCACGCATCTTATGGGGCAGTGGCGTACATTGCGAGAAGGAGGGATTGGTTTTAGTGCGCGCCGACCGAAGAGGAAAAGTATCGGAAACGTACTTTCCTACTCGCTTAAAGGAATATAGAAACCTAATTTTAGTGGCATGTTTTCTTTTCTATAATGATGTGGAAGGCACTACCACGCATGAACCATCATGTGATATTCGCCTACGACCGCTAAATGATTTGTAATCGAATTTTTTTCTGGCGTGCTGTTTCGGTTTCAAGAGCCAAACGATGGCTTTGACGTCAAAGAGTACTTTTGTATCACGTGAGGCATGGAAAAACGTCCATATACTCGTTGCTTAATCTATTTAATTCACTGCACTGCTGAAGTCATCCTTTCTCAAGAGCTGAAATGACAATGAATGAGAAAGCAGCGATTATATTGCAATTTTTTCTTATGCACGTCACCTCTAAGTACACGTTGACGTCACAGTCCTCATTCGGCTGTTTGAGCATAAACCGAGACAGGACGAGAAAGACATGCGATTATAAATTATTTAGCGGTCGTAGGATAATGCAAGGTGGTAATCCACTTATATAATTGCCTTAGGCATCATTACATACAAGAAAACACACACCCAAAAGATAGGTGTCTATACTACTTTAACTGCGACTTCTATGATTTTCATGTTCATCGAGCCGGCGAGGCGGAGTGGTTATCGGGCTCGTCTCGCACTCCGGAGGCCCTGGTTCGATTCCCCAACTCGGCGGGTTACCTTCTCTGTATTTAATAATGCTTATGGAATTTTTCGCTCACGGCCTACACCGGCTTTTCTAGCGCTAAGATTCGTTAGGTATGTGTTTACTCGAGGCAGGGTCGGTTTGAGTCAAACCATCACGTGAAACCGAGTTGACCGGACTAACCAGTTATCAACTGATCCCCGTTATGTAACCGCTGTAAATACTCATCCAGTATTTACACATTCCCCAGCTGTGGAGCCAGAGAGAAGAGAGGGCATTGAATCCGACGCATGTATTGCTTCTTTGATGATGTTTGATGTCCCTTCGATCAGCAAGCAGGTAAAATGCAATTCTGCAGTTGCACCTCTTCATCGCCTGACAGACTACATGTGTTCGGACCCAGTGTTCCTTTACGAGTTCGAACCCAGTGTGCCTTGTTGCGGCTAGCATGCGTGCCAGAAAACACCTGCCCTTGACAACGGACCCAAATAAAAAAAATTCAGAATAGTCATAAAGCACGAAACACGGGCACGAACACGCATTCCCACACTAGCCTTCACCTACCCCCCCCCCCCCCTCCCAAACCATTCACACACGCAACGCTAAAAGCATGCCGAGCATTTTGGAACATCACATTTTTTCAGAATTACTCTAGATAGATAGATAAAGAGGAGGAGGGAAAGGCAGGGGTGTTAACCAGAAAGGGGTTCCGGTTAGCTACCCTGCACTGGGGAGAGGAATTAGGGGACTAAAAGGAGGAAGTGAGAAGGGGAAAAAGGCATAAAACACACACACACACACACACACACACACACACACACACACACACGCACGCACGCACGCACGCACGCACGCACGCACGCACGCACGCACGCACGCACGCACGCACGCACGCACACACACACACACACACACACACACACACACACACACACACACACACACACACACACACACACACACACACACACACACACACACACACACACACACACACACACACACACACACACACACACACACACACACACAATAAACGTATTTGGTTGCTAGAGGTAACATGCAAAGTTCAGAAACGCTTCATTAGCCATAGATTTCCGTCCTCCGCAACGCCGACGAAAACAGCGAAAATGGCTTGTAAACAAAACTGCTTATTTAGGCGAACTTGCACCCGCAAAGAACTAAATTAGTCGGCGGCTTCAGCCTGTGCTTGAAACAATTTGTGTTTCTTTTCTGTGTATTATTAGAGATAAATATTGCGATTGGGCGTTGAGTTCGCTGACCATCTCTCAGCGTGGTTATTTTTTCCTCAGCCTCATACCTGTTACCTGAAACAGAACAAAATGGCTTTATAACCCGCGTGTGTTGCCGAAGTATTTTCTTTTATTTGATTTCATTGCGAACAGTTACTTTTACCGTTATCGTTTCCTTCACCTTACTAAACTCTTTTTGATGATTACAAACCTTGAAATTAGGCGCTGTCTGACACTATTGAAGTCCTTTGCTCATTTCGTGACCTGCTACCACAAATTATGTTCCTGTGCGCATAGCGGGGTAGATGCGACCGGTTTTAGGGCATTATTAACATAGAACGGGCGCTAGGGTGGAGCAATTGCCGGCAGAATAAGCAAGGCTAATCCCACCTGTAGCATTCAACACCCCAACTCAACTCAACTGAACTCAACTAAGTTCCCTCTTTTTTTCTTTTCCTACATTTTGCAGGATAATTGGTTTTTTGGGGAAGGAAATGGCGCAGTATCTGTCTCATATATCGTTGGACACCTGAACCGCGCCGTAAGAGAAGGCATAAAGGAGGGAGTGAAAGAAGAAAGGAAGAAAGAGGTGCCGTAGTGGAGGGCCCCGGAATAATTTCGACCACCTGGGGATCTTTAACGCGCACTGACATCGCACAGCACACGGGCGGCTTAGCGTTTCGCCTAGAATGGGAAGCCACTGTTTTGCAGTTTGGAAAGGTGAGAAATGTGCATGAGTGAAACGTTTCTAGTCTGAAAAAGTAGCGAACACTAAAAGTGCAAAACGGTTTCAGAGGCAAGAAAAGATTTGTATCTCAAAGATCCGCTTTGAGAATTATTCCAAAAAGCGTCATTTGCTTACTTGTTACATCAAATTCATGAGTGCTTGCTTTCGAAAATTCTTTGAAAGTAATTTTTCACGGGTGGGAGGGGGAGGGGGGGCTCGCTTTCGAAAATTCTTTGAAAGTAATTGAACATTTATCGAAACTTCGCTGCTCACACATAGACGAAAGCAGCATGCGTTAGTGGATTGTTTTTTATGAACCGTGAGCCCACGAGCGCGACCAAAAGCTTCCGACCGCCCAAAATGCTTGTACCCTTCTGTTTTGGGACGAATACATAACCTCATCTACGATAAAAGCTATGCAGGAAGACTTTCATCTCAGCTAGTTGGTTGTAGCATGGCATGGTTTACGCAAAAGCGTACTGGAACGAAAAGACGGAGACAACACGCACAAGACAGGACCACAAATGTTGGAAATTGGCGCCATTCCTGTCTTGTGTGTGTGGTCTCTGTCTTTTTGCGCCAGTACTTTTGCGTAAACCATGTAAAAGCGAGGCGGTGGACATGGTGACAGCACAGTGGTTGTGAATTCCTCTAGGTGGGGCAGCTTCTCGTACTCCGTCGCTCGCGTCAACTGGTGCTTCACTTTTGTTTGACTTTGTCTCGGAAGTATGTGACGCTGCTATGGCAACGCTGCTCAGAGTTTCACAGGAACGCACGTTTCCTGGCACAATTTTTTACAATCCGAAAATAATTGTTCATTTCATTTTAGACTGAAAAGTGAACCCATTTGGGTGTCGGCCATTTCCTAGAGACCAGTTATGTCTGCAGTCCAAGAAATACTTAGGAAAGAACCGAAGTAGGTAGCTACAAGAATCGACAGAAAACCTAGCCTGTTCATCGACGCCACTCTTTCTAACAAAATGAAGAAAGAAACGTGAGAGCGAGCAGCGTTCTCACTTGTACTGTGAATATTATCCGTATGGAAACACGTGTTTTTTGCCTTCATTCAATGGGTTCCAGATACGCTCTTCGTTGTGGATTCAAGGATCGGTTCTCATTAACGTAACAATCAGTGCTTAATCATGAAAGCCAAACTTTCATGCTATTTTTCGTAATATTTCCCACAGTGGAAGAACGGTAGATAAGCGATAGTAAACACTCATTTTGGGTGGAAAAAACAGCGCGAAAGGGACGGAAGACAAAGAAGAAGGAAACCACACGGACAAGCGCTGACTCACAACTATTTTTTATTCAGAAAAAAACAGACATTTATATTTAAAAAGTCACATGACCTGACGTCACTCGCGCACATGCCCAGAAATACAACAGTCTAAGACTATATCATGAGTCAAGATTAAAACCTTACAACGCGATTTCAGAACTCAGTGATGAACCGAAAAAACACGAGACAGCCAGAAAAAAACCAAGGTACTAAAAAACAAAGGTACTAAAAAAAACAAAACACAAATCACGTGTTGTCAAGAAAAGCGACCTCTTTATCGACCATCAATAAGGAAGGCTGACTGGTGCATTCATCCCGTCTTTTCCGAATGTGATATGCCTCAATGAGCTCCCTTGTCGTCTTATCTCTATGGCGGAATAAAATACGTGTGCGCGCGACTAGAGGTCTGCATACTTTTTTATTTTCAATCTTGCATGCTTCGCAGTGCTCTCTTAGATGCGAATAGTTTGAATCTGATAGTGAACGAAGATGCTCCCTAAGTCGAATATTTATACATCGGCCGGTCTGTCCTATATATACTCTTCCTTCTTTGTCTTCCGTCCCTTTCGCGCTGTTTTTTCCACCCAAAATGAACGCATACCAACTCACCCAACTTTCCATTCTACTATAGTAAACACTATAACGCCCGTGGATTAACGCTAATTATGGTTACTACAGTACTTATAGGTTGGCAGCCCTAAAGGGTTCTTTGTATGAAGGGCCTGGCTGATGTTATGTCATTTTCTCAAGGCGCACTTCGTCACCAAACAGGAGTTTAAAATCTTGCAGAAAAAATCATGAAAGTCATATTTCGGGAAGAAGAAAGGCACACACAGTGCCATGACTGCACATTCATTAGGATAGTCAAACGCGGCTTTGCGCATTACTTACGGAAGTCTGCAGTCGGGACATGTACTCATCCGGTCTTCTCTCCTTCCCTCGTCATGTCCGGTCGGAACACACTTTCTTTCCTTAAAAAATATACGTGATGCACTCGATTGCAGCTAAACGTTCGTACCCGTTGCTTTAATGGAATGCCCCCACATCAGGCACTTACTAATCAGGTATGTAGACATTTCGTGTCCGATCCATAGAAAATCTGAACTTTGCCTGATGCTCAGAAAAGAAACCCGAAAGTAATGTCTCCAGGGAGGGACACACTGTCCACGGAATCTGCAGGAAATGTTTTTGGTCAGATCAATTGAAGCTACCAGCGAGTACGTGCTGCACAACTGGCTGAAAGATGGAACGATAGGGAGCGGAAGAAAAGCCTGTTGCCACCAGACGGCGCACGCACTTTGTCGGGTCGGCGATTGAAATTACATTTGCCCTTGCAAACTTGACCGAAATAAAGTCTGACCACTCGAAAAGAATGAAAAGAAAAGAGGCGACTGAACTCAGCTGTATAACGGAAATTGCGTCAAAATGCGAGAGGAAAGACTCTCCTTCACTGTAAAACAAAGACGGCATTCATTTCTCACTTTTTTTCTGCCTCTTTCTGCAGTACAGACGTGTAAATTGGTTCATACGGTGACGGTTAATTAAAGCGGTTTGATTTCAGCGCCTGAATGTTTGCAGGGCGCTCATTATGTGTGTTTAAAGCTTAGCTGCATGCATTGGTAGTACTAGAATAAGGACAAACCATCTCACCAGTATGTACTTGTCGCCCACGAAGGTAGTTATGATGCAACAATAGTTCCTTTGGTTTAAGAACTCTGATCTTAAGTTTGAATGTAGATTTAGTGGCAAATGCAAAAAATCGACATTATTTCTGCACTATTCACAATGATTTTAAAACGTAGGTGAACTGGTCACTGTTTGACGCTGCCAACGGCTGCCAACGGATGTGTCGGCACGGCAGCATTTCAAGAATAAACCGTGCTGAGGCTTTCACCATCCACAACGTACCTATCCTGCATTCAAGTCATAACAGGAATTCATTTCATTGAAGCCACTGCTGGAAATTAATCACATATTCTTCAGTACAACGCATGACCGCTTTTTCCCGTCCCGTATGTGTCCTTTTGGCTTCGTGCTGTGGCGTTGTTTCTCTAAGAAAGAGTCCTAAAGCCGGAAAGTAGCCCTAGCAATCTTTTAAAACTAAACCTGACAATGAAAATCTGAGTTAGCAGTTGGCTTTAGAAAAATGAAAGTCACAATTTAGGTAAGAACAGCTATATCGTCTTTCTTTCCTTCCTTCTTTTCCTTCTTAAACATAACAAGTTGTCAATGTGCACGGATGCCCACGTTAAGCCATTTCCCGCTCCATGGCCAACAAGACATCGCCGCTATGATTCACTAAATCCATTCACCGCCAGAGCTAGTCTATTCAAATCCTCATTCTTCCGTCGCATCGTAACTGAAAGGGATGTTTTACCTTTAACAGAACTATCTGACACAGACTCCATTGAAGAAATAGAAGATTGAAGCCATCAAACTTATTTGGCTTTGTATTTCGAAATTCCTTTCAGTGTTTTTTTTATATATTCGTGTTGCACTATTTTGCCACTCCTGCTAGGGCCCAGAAGGGCCTGCAGTGTTCTGTAAATAAATGAATAAATATATATATATATATTTATAACGGCTGTTGTTTTAAAAAAACTGACAGCTTCACTATTATAGCATATTATGATTTAAAGTGCTATCAATATATTCTTTCTTCCCATAGGGTATTCGTAGTTTTTAGGGTACAGCAAAATTATTATGCTTAAAGAACCGTATGATCAGACGTCCGCCGGTGACTCGAAACAGTTCCAAGGCCTTAATAACAAGTGCGCAAAGAGCTAGAACGTCTAAGTGAGGTCTTAAGGACACTGCTGTTGCTTCAAGCGTTCACGCTGACACTGAAACGTGTTCTCGCATTTCCGACCGAGATATCGCAAGTGTTTCTGTTTGCATTGCGAAATAAAGCTGTTTACTGCCACAAAAGTTGCGAACCAACAAGAAAAACCCATTTGTTTTGATGAATTTACACTTCCTTTTTTTTGCGTTGCCGTTCCTAAAGAATTATGGCAGATTGTCTGCTACAGATTTTTCCTTCAGAGATGCAGTATGCATACTGCACAATCTTCCACTTTAAGTACGCTCCAAACGGACTGCATCAGAGTAGATTGCTTTCATGCATTTGCGGCCTGTTGCAAAAAATTTCCCAATATATATTCACGAGCCTTACCGGCCTTCTGAAATTGCATTGGTTAACGTTTATTTGCTGAGAGACTGATTTCGTTAACTTGGCCGTAAAGCTTAGGCGGGTAATGTGCACTGTATGAGCGCAATTATCAATAAAGTAAAAGTCAACAATCAACGAGTGCAATAACGAAAAGCATTGGGCCAATAATTAAAATTGATGCATTTCGCCCATTCCATGACAGCTTATTTTGTATCCGCGGACCCTCTCGTACTTCGTTCTGCGACAGTCTATTGCGCATTCAAGCGACAATACTTCCTCAAGCTTACCGCCTCTCGAAGCCAAATAGAGCGGTAACATGCTCTGCCCGCCTCATCACTTTGTCCTGCGAGAGGCGGAGACACGCCGAGAATCGCCATGGCGTACATGTGCCGCAATAGCAGCCTACGAGCTCAGGAGCGATTTAATTCCGCTCCACTGTGCCTGTTTCTCTCCAACCCCGCTCTCCCACCCCCATCCCAGGTTGATATGCAAGGTAACTCAATCCGTCGCGAGCTATAAAATATGAAGGGTACAGCGTAATTGGGGGGGGGGATATTACAAGTGATGGTGAAACCAAAAGTAACAGCATATTGTGCAAATTGTTCTCAACTGACATTTATATTAGGTTTGCAGTGTAGCCTGCAAAAATATAAGGTACGCTCTACATCACAATATTGATGGTGCCTAACTTTTTGAACGCTTGCTCCTGTAACCAGAATAATAATGTATAAAGAAAATAAGCGAGTACATTGTCTCCCGACCGCTTATTGCCTTTATTCATTACAAAAGCTTCACAATCGTCGTCGTAGTTTTTCACAAGTTTTCATACCCGTAGTGAATAACATCGTTCATTTAAACATTAGCTTGAAAATAATGAGCTATCTTTTGGCGGGTATAAATTGTTCGTAGGATATTTTATTTTTTTAAAGAAGCGGTGACCTCAATAAACTTGGCGTCCCAACAAATACAAAAAAGGATCTGAAGATGAGAGGTTTTCTTTATGACGCGATATGTTACACTCTGAACAGAAAGAAGTAAACAGGCAGTAAACTGTCCTCTAGCGGACATACTTTTATAAAAGGGTGTGCTCTAGAGGACAGCTTACTGTATTGCTACTCCCATATAGGCTTATTCGTGTCTAGAGTGTAGGACGGTATCGAGAAATTTATTTTAAGTCTTTTCGATTTATCATGCCCGAAATATCCATGGATGGGTGGGGACTGCTAGAGGTCCAGAAAGACTCTCACGAGAAATTACAGAGGCATCTCCAGATTCGCCCCAAAAGCCAACTGGCTGGGAAAGTCAGCGACGCTGGAATCCTGCCCATGGTGTTGCACAGCAAACTGGCGCATTTCAATGCGATGGTATTAGAGGTCCTGTTCGCGAGAAAATCTAGCGTCCGTGGTGTAGTGGTGCATCGTTTAACTGCAGACCATAGCCTCAGAGTGGCCTGAGAACTCTCCGCGATACATGATTTATGAAAAAGATGGAATACTTTTGCGGGAGGGACCTATATTGCTGCCGCTTTGCACTCTTCATGATACGGTAAGCGCTTTCCGAGTTTTCCATTTCTATCTCATCGAAAGGCGGCCGCCAGGATTGAACGGGGTCCTCCAGCTCAGCAGCCGAACGCTGATCCACTGAGCCACTGTGGCTAGCATTCGGTTTTGGAGCAGGAGCTTAATTCAGCTACCCCAAAGTATATTTACAGATAGGAGCGCGTATTTAAGGAAAAAAGTCGTTTAATGCTGCTGCTATGCGTCGTTGTATTTTAGACCGCAGTTTAAAAGCGACACTGACATCCAAGCGCCCTAGGAGGAACGAATTAATGATCGAGGCACAGAATCTTGACGTGAATCAAGAATGAACGCCAAGGATTAATTTCACGTTAAGAAAGTAACGACTGATAAACTTCAAAACTATCCTGCTGCAGTCTACCTTGGTGCTGGCTTGGTCACAACCTTAGATATTGAACCGTTCTAAGAATTAGCAGGAACTTATAAATACTTCCTCCTCACTTGCCCTAGAGGTCATGTCAAAGAAACAGGTGCTGGATAATACATTATTTTATAGTAGCAAGGAATAAAAAATAATTAGAACTGATTAAATAATTCGCCGATAGTGATGCGTATGAGCCATTAATTGAGATCGATGATTCGAGGTCATGCTAACGAGACCCGCCACAACTTTTTATTCTCGCTGGAACAAAGCAGTCGGCTGTGTTATCGATAGAGGTTCCTGCTGTCACTTGTCAAGTGATTAGTTGCAGAAACTCTTGGTTATATTCACGTGTTCAACAGTGAACTGACGAAGCGATGCATTCAGCTTCAGAAAAGAATCATACACTTTTTTTACCACGAACAAGATAGAACTGAAAACTTTAATAGAATAGAATAGAACTTTATTTACATCACTGTACATGATGTAGGAGGCCAGCAGAAAAAGCTGCCAGAATCCACCTTGACAGGGCCACAGGCCCCCTGCATTGGCAGTACTCAGTGGAGATAAGCAGCACCTAGGTCACAACGAAGAATTCGAGGGTACAATGCATGGAATAGTACGAGGTGCACACATTCATGGAATACAAGGTGCATACATACATGGAATAATACGACGTGCAGAGTGGCATTACATACAAATACATTTCACATGACAAAACAAAAACTGGCACCAACAATCTCGAAAACGCACAACTAGTTGGAAGCTTTACCTTGCCGTCCTCTTGGTTTTTCTCTTGGCATAGGTCTCTCTTCTAGTCACCTGTCACGACGCGAACATTGCGGGCAGAAAACATGGAAGTATTGTTCCTCTTATTGGAATTACAAGTTCATGCACGGTGATTAATGCTGTCCTTGAACTCATCCTCAGGCGAAGTTCGCGTAGCCATTGAAGCACTCCACAAATGTGTGCGCCACTTCGTAGCAGAAGGAGTACTGTTCCTGTAAAAGAAAACACAAGAAATTAGTCAACCCATTTTTCAGGTGCTCACGTCCATTTATGCAGCTAGTATGCAGGCATGTCGCGAAGCTTTCCTATGCTATCGATTACACCTGAAATCAGAACTAGTAATGATCCCACAAAACGCCTTTATACATCAATAAATACAATGGCGGTACCCGTCGGAGTGTCATGAATTGCGCAGGACATCAGTCTACCAAGTTTATACAGTGTAATGCGACCCCTTTGAGGCTCTCGGAATTAGCCCAGCTGCAAGTCATGGGAAAGACACAGAGTCAGTCTTAAAATAGGGTAGCAGCTTACTGCTTCAGACAACGGTACAGGCGCGCTTATGAAGCATCCGTGCGAACCCTAATAGTTTAAGCAGATATTGGTATTGTATAGACTTAGCAGGTATGCTGGGAGCTACTAAAGTTGAGGAAGAAAACCTTAATTGATTCTGTCACATTAAAATGACAACAACATTGTTCTGGACATGTCGGAGCTCTTGCGAGAACCTGAAACCTTTAAATCTTCGTACGCAAGACAGCAAAGTGGGCTGGTTGGTGGGGTAGCGCGTTATTCACACCAAACCTAAATTTTGCCTGTTCGCCGTTTCCTGTGCTGCAAGCCAAGCTTTTTCTTGGCTGACGGCACTTACTCTTTTCTGAATCCCGTCCAGAACACTTTGTCTACTCGAGTGGCAGAAGCGTGAAGTGCGACTAGGGCTTTTCTGCACTTCTAACTTTTTCAAGGCACCTGGTTTACTCCTTGTTACATGACTTTTCAATATGTCTTGTTTTACGGTGCAGAGTATAGGGCAAGATGAGATGTAGTGAGCATAAGAATGTGAGGTATCGAGTTAGCCTAAATTTGAACAGCGAATTGAGAAAACTACGAAGGAAGAAGAGCACCAATGTGATTGCTGTGAGGGGGAAAGTAGAGAAATTCAGGAACTTGCTCGAGAATACCTAATACGCTTTAACAAAATACGATGACCTTAATGTAGACGACATGAATCATAATCTCCCAAATATTACAAAGTGCGCAGTAGAAGGAATAAGGAGCAGGCTAACTATATAGGATACTGGCGTCGCTGGCGGCGTCGTGGGCTGCGTTGTATAAGCTCCCGGTCCAAGCGCCCGTGGAGGTGATGCCGGTGTTGTTCGCGTTGGGGGCACCACCTGGATGGGTGGCAACAGCGCTGGAAACACCCCTGGCCGTAGCAGGTGGTAGAGTCCTCCGTTGACTCCCCGGAACGGGCTCAGTCACGGCAGGAAGTCCACGATGCGAAGTCGTAGAACGCGAGCTCACCGGAGCAGTAGGCGGCATCGCTCTCTCCTGCCGATGTGTCCCTGACCCGCCGGAGCCTCCACTTCTCTGCTGTTCCCCCCTCCGTGCCTCGATCTCACTCGCCCTTTTATAGCCTTCGCATTAGTACACGTAAGCCTTGTCGTTTTCTTCTTCATCTTCTTCTTCTCTTTTCCACCAATCATCTCTCTCCACCTCACCGAATGCTTCTCCACTAATCATGTCTCTCCACCTCACCGAATGATTTTCCACCAATCATCTCTCTCCACCTCACCGAATGCTTCTTGTCCATCTTCTTTATTTTTCGGTTAATCCACGTTGTCTTCTTCACACCTTAATTTAGGCTCCTTAATATATGTGACATGGGGACAGAAATAATCCACTCGCATCATTACACAAAGCACGACGAGCCAATTTGGTGATCATGCCAATACATATTTTTTATATTTTGCGCAAAAATAAATTGCCTATGTACTCAAACAATGTAGTAACACATTAACATCCCTTGAATGCTTCTTTATTTCGCCCTTCTGGACTAGTTAGTAACCTAACGTACGGCAAGAATAGTGTAACGAACCAGAAGGAGGGCAACCGTAGACGTGGCAGGGGACCTAAGAGCGGCCCAGTTTAACCTCCAAGCACATCACAAGCGCTCTTCACGCCACTGACAAAGTAGTTCTTGTCGCCGCTCAGAGCGCAGGCGTCACGGGTGAGCGCGTGAAATGTTCTGCTGCCAAAAATTTTTCATTAGAAAAGGGGCACTAACACTGCAGGAACCACGTACTTGAATAGTTTACCGCCAGAGATAAAATTGGCTTTTGCCGCCTTTATTCCACTGAGACATAAGTAATGAACACTATTTGAACTTTACGGGAGCAGTTTTCATTATGCAGTCGGTTTAATTTAATTGTGCTCAGTTATTTGTACCATAACATGCATACTCATGTGTTTATGCATCGCTGCCTTGAGGTATTTTCCTTTAAAGTATTAATTTTGTTATTATTAAGAGCTTGGTCTATGGCTGCGAGTATCATGTATTTGAACCCCCCCCCCCCCTCCCCATGTCCTCTGGCGAGAGGTCAAAGAATTTTTTATAGTTTTACACCACACATAAAAATAAAATGAAAACAGAATAAAAAAATTCAAATGGCAGTTCTGCCTAACGCATAGATGACGCAATTATTTTTCTTTTTTTTTTCAATGAAAAAAACACTTCTGTAAAGGAGTGTTCCTAGGAAGCTGAAACGGGAGTGAAGCGGCTCAGTAGACACTTTCGCCTAACTAGTTTTGGTGCTAAATGTACATCATAGCAAAAGTTCACATTTTTCAACAACTAAGCGTGTGCTTTGAAGCGAAAATATGCTTTCAACTTCACAGTGATAATTCATAGTTACCCTATAGGATTGGGGAAAGGGTTAATGTGAAATCTAACGAGCATTATTTTATACGAAGCTTGAGTTCTGGGGCTTTCCACTCGCAATATTGACAATCGAGGCCAAGATTTGTGAAATTTTATGGAAACTAAATCAGAAAGAGCTTGATGATGTGCTAGGTTTTGCTAGAAGCTTTGTGTATATAGTCCTTACAGCATTTGTGATGAATTCCGGACGGCTGGCACGAGCCCGCTCCACACAACGACAGACATCGACCTCGTGTTCATTCTTCAGCTGGTCGCAGATGGAGGCCAGGACACAGAATACGCCGCACTCTTCGCATCCGTCACTATCATAAAAAGGAAATCACGATAAGTAACATACATTTAACGCAGCGTGTGAAGTGGGTGCAAGCGGTTCTCAGCAGAACCAGCCAGCAGAGATCACACTTTCACGATCAAACAAAAAAGGCTAATGATGACATTGTATTAGTATGAGTGACGCAGACCGCTGTTGGTGGCTTGGACTCAAGGTAAGATCAAATACTCATTTCCCAAGTATTTCACCCTCAAGAAGCCGAGCACCAGACAGGAGAAAGTTGATACCGAACCCCGAATCCCCCGCATGCGAGGACGATATTCTGTCTACTCTCCGCCTTTGATATTCCGGGGTATGCACCACGTAAAGTGGCCGTCTCTTTCCAGTTGTCTTGTTTCAGAGCAAAGCTCTTAGGTGCCCGTTCCCGGGTTGGGCTGCGTGCCTCTATGTAACCGAGCGCAGGGCGCGGCGGAGGGTGGAAGACAGCAACAGTGAAGAGAGCGCGAGCAGGAAAGCGGAGGAGCAAGGTACAGTTCTCCTGCTGTTTTCCTTTGTGTGTCTGCTGTCATTGAATCGTTTGCGCTGCACCTCTCAACGAGGAAGGCACAGCACGGCATTGAAGATATGGGTTGCGCCTTGCCGCGCGTCATCAGAGTAGCGCGCGCTGTCGACTGCTCGCCCATAACGTCATTGGGGGTGGTGGTGAAAACTTTATTTAGTGAACACAGCTTGCAGGCAAAAAATGGCCCTTTACATAGGTGGAGTCCTTAGTGCGGGACCCCGCTAGATGACGCCACAACTAGAGCCCGTTGGACTAGAGGCCTTTGAGACTCCAGCTCTGAGCACTTGATCAGGGCTGCCTCACATACCTTTTCGGAAGGGGAAGGGTTTGGGGGAGGGAAGGATTCTTCTGACAGGATTCAGAACGATGTGGAGGTTAACAGACACTTCTTCGGGTCAAAATATTTGCTGTAGCAGGATATAACTTCATCAGTAAGGCATGAATCACTCGGAAGAGAGGACGCCAAAGTGGGGCAGGTTGCGAGCTGGTGGTCGTTCGCCGGAAGCGAGGCTCGTCGGTGGTGGAACGCTGTGCGCGTTGCACAAGTGGAAACCCAGAGCCTCTTTGCTTTTCGTGCGGTTGCCTATGTTTCCAGTACCGCAGCAACGACACTCAGTAATTGCATTACTGAGAATTGTAATCAACAAATTTCTTTAGGTGGAAATAAGAGACCGCGTCAGATACCATAACTTTTCCTTATTCGACGCCGCCGAAATGTGTCGAGCAAATGAAAAGTATTGCCATGCCGGAACATGCCTGAGAAATGGCAGATATTTACTGAAAAATAAAATAGGATTTAGTTAGGTACCATGTTTCATATCTTCAGTTCCAAATGCTCTGGAATCACTTTACAGCAACAGCAGCTTATAGCTCTGAATTTGCTCAGACCCCTTCACTCACATTTATGTACACTTTTGTATGCCCAAAGAACGACTATAGCAGCAGTGAATTCATATTATAGATATTGGACTAAAATTACGGATGTTACGACAATCTGCGGGAACCACAAGCAAGAAAAAATGCTAATCAGACGCCTTATTCGGAATGCAAAGAAATCAAAAGTTATTCGATATAAAAATTGCAGAAATATGGGCGAAAAACTGAGATTTGGAACTGAAGCTTAAATTCAGTTCGCGCGACAGCTGTAAATGGCAGTGGCGAGTGGTACCCGTGGCCGTGCCGCTGGCAAGTGAGCCACATTTCTCGCTAGTTTCGCTATGGAAGGCTTAGCGGAAATGGATAGTAAATTTATCTATCTTGAGGTTTTTGTGTTATTGTAACTGGTAACGACATAAGGCATTTTATGATAAGCGGCAGCTAGCTGCAATAACTGGACAGGACACTCCGTCTTAATGGCATCACACGATAGCTTTAATGAGTTAATGCCCATATATGCGGAGTTGATCATTCTGAACTTTACATTCATAGGACCCTCGAAGGCCTCGCACCAATTCTTTCGCAATGATGCAGCGGTGAAAAGATGTTTGTTCCACAGCCTTGCGATGGGAGGCGCTGCCAGCGGCGAGGCTTTTTGAGACCCAGCGTTCTCCTCTCGTCCAACCTCTCGCGATCAATCATTCATTTAACTGCTGCCTTATATGGTGGTCAATTTGCACATAATCCGGTTGGTAGATTGTGATGACACCGCAAGGTCACATGTCCTAGGTAGCACACCTTGGTTGCCTCTCCGGCGGGTAGCCACCTGGCCACGCTGCGCCATACTTTAGGCACTGCACTCACAACAACGACGCCGACAACACTGGCGCGGGATTTTATGTGTAACGGGTCCTTTAGCGGTGTCGCGTTAAAATACCCGCCGCTATGACTAGAATACAGTAAACGCTAGGTCCAGCGCCACGGATCGAGCGGCGGTTTCTCCGCCGTGGTGCATGCGGCGGCATGCTGCGCACAGTGATAGGGATACTGAAGGCACATTGAAGCGTGCCGCTAGTCTGGGTGCCCATCATCCGGGCATTTGCGCCGCAGGCGAACGTTTTGACATCGTTTTAATGTTTTCTTGTATGAATGTCGTTCAGATAACGCGAGCTAGCACCACTGGGGCAATACTGCACTGTACCAAACCTTCCGTGCGACAGCGGTTTTAGGCCATGCCTGAACGTTGTGAATGGGCACGGCCAGTACTGCGTTTATCACGCAAAACCTTCATGCGGAATGTGAAAGGCGATGAAAACGGCAGGCATATGAAACACTTATGCTATTTTCCGGATTCTGCTTTAAGAAATCTGTCTTCCATTTTGGAGGGTGCGTTCCTTGCTCGAGTGCGGCTTTTGCACAGTGTACACGATAATTGCTATAGTGGAAGCGTGTTGAGAAATAGATAGGAATTTAATAGAGATAACCAGACTGAGTCTCTCTGAATCGACTCCTTGCTCGCCTTCATGGCATGAAGTGGACGACAGTAGGAGACGTTTGCTTGTTATAGAAGGTAGGCTACTTCGGACGTCATGTAAAGTTAATGTGTGTTTCGCAAAAAGCAGTCACTCACCAGCACTGCACCACGATAGGTGCGCCTTCAGCCCGCATCTGCCACTGTTCCACACGGCGGAGTATGTCCAAAGCGATGGCACATGAGTCGGCCGCCTTGCCGATACATTTCCAAGTGTCGCAGTGGAACTGCTTCACTATTACTGGGGACTTCTAGTGAAGCAAAAGAAAAATCGTGTTAGATTTGGCGTAAGGAAAAATTCGAATAAATAAATTACTACATACAACGCTTGTGGCGGTTTCTTCTGAATGTACAATTTCGCATTTCAGAGAGGCCGGCTGCTGCTATTAGTTTCTCCTATTGTGCACACATCCGCAGTTTGCATTAACGCTATTGGGATGTTCTGTTTCGCTCCAAATTTACCTTGTACAAGTGAATAACTGCATGAAACCAGCCCTGAAGGCGTTGCACGAAGACGCAATTACAATCAGAACTTGTTGGTGAGAAAGTTGTTAGAGGCCACCCAAAGGTGGGATTTCCAATAGGTTGCGTGCCACCTTGAACAGGCTATAATCCCGAAGAAAATGTGATGGCTCGGTGAAATTCAGGCTCAACACTCAGCCGTACCGTGTTCTGGCTGAGTTGGAATGTCCGCACTACCATGAAAGGGAACTCAGTGCTGTCCATCTGCTCCAATGTAGTTCCTCCCAGTTCGGAACTGCAGCCCAGCTCTGGCCAAAACTGCGGCGTTTTCTGAAATCAGCAAGGTGCACAGCGTTAGGTAATTGAAAAAAAAAGATATGAAAAATAGTTGCACATATTTTGCAGGGATTTTAAATATACTCTCCGAAGCAGGCGCTCTAATGCTTTGTTTTCGTTCCTCGGATCATCGGCGTCGAGAGTCACACTGATATGCCTGAGAAAACGCCACCGGCATTTGTGAAAACCGCCCACTTGACGACACGGTTTAACAAACCAGGATTTGATTGCTGAAAAGCTGACCATTTCTCTCATCAGAACGCAGCCAAATGTCCGGTTGATGGCATTCTAGAATGGCGTATGCCACATATTTTTCAGACGACAACTTCTTTACACTTTTAATGGTATTAAATGCATTCCTCAACACTTTCTCTTAACAATAAAATCTTAACTCAAATATATAATATAAACCATTTCCACAAATTACAAGCAGTTAGAGTGCTTGATGCACAATTCTGTAATCTTGGTATCGAATGGACGCTGTACTGATGCCTTGTAAATTTCATTTTTGCTTAACTCTGGCAACTGGCTTCGTAGTTTAACGTATGGTAGAATGAAATATGGGATCGCAATTCTCATTAACGAGCAGATGTGAGCAGTCTGGGACATTATGATGCTTTATTGTGCTATAGAGCCCGAAGTTTATTAAAGGTGTGTTGTTCATAATTTTCACAACCTTTGTACCGCCCCGAAAGACGCGGGTTTGATCTCGGCCGCAGCGGTCGCACTTCGGTAGAGCCGAAACGTTAGAGGCCCATGCACTATGCCATACTGTGCACGTTAAAGGACCCCAGACCGTCAGAATTTCCGCAGCACTCCAATTCAGCGTCGTTCATAGCCTGATTTGCGGTCCGATGTTAAGAACCATAAAAGCAGTCCCTAATTTTGTACCGTTATCGTAATAAAGAATAGGGCTTAGTCGATATTCTTGGTGGATGTTGATGGAAACAAGTGAACAGCGATAGCAGAGAGGACGTGAGAGAACAACACACCGCTGCCTAGAAACCAAATAATTTATTGCAAAAGGGAAGGCAGCAATATAAAGAAAACATGGCAAGCAAAACACAAATAACCAGACATATCGGGGAAAGTTCACAATGAGCTACAACCAGTGGTGTCATTGGTTAAGGTAGGCAAGCTCTTGTAGCACCAGTCATGGATGGCTGGCTGACACACGGCTGGTTGACATGTGTTTGAGCTAGCCGTCGATGGCTCGGATCCCACAAGAGCTTGTCTATCTTAGCCAATGACAACAGTGGTTGTACCTGATTGTGAACTTTCCCCGATGTGCTTGATCATTTGTGTTTTGTTTTACTTGCCATGTTTCTTTCATATTACTGCGTTCCTTGTCGCAATAAATCATTTGGTTGGTTAGTCAGCGTATGTTTGTGTTCTTCTCTAACCACCTGTCTGCTGGCGCTCTTCAGCCGTTTCCATCGTAATAATCAACCTGATTACATTTAAAGTGAAAATGCGCGCCTAAAAGATGCCCAACACTTGTTTATTTGCGCCAGCCGTGCAAGATGTGTCAGGAAATTTTTTCGCCTAAAATTTTTGCGAAATTCTCGATCAACCTGGAAGTCGTTTTTTTTTTAAATATTTTAGGATCCTCTCCTTTGCCCATATCAAGCCATCGGACATATTTGCACCGCATAATGTTAAAGCAAAGTAATATTTTTAAATAAGATATTTCGGATTTAGAGTAGTTTGTATATTCTTCAAAATGCAGCGTCTACTGCGCTGTACTCGATTTTATACGAAAAACGTTTGGTAAACGCGATGTTGCGGGGCGGCTTATGAATGATTAGAAGGAAACGAGAGGTTTAGGTATTGAACGTAAAAATTCGACCTCTCCACATTTGAAATTTCCCTTTGACGAAGGAAGCATTTTCATAAGATTTCTTTTTCGGCGCTGCTTTCCTTTCGCCATATCCTACTTCATTTTGAAATACGTGACATTCATTGCGAGGCACTCCCTCAAACACGATTAGAGTATAAGCATGTAGCTTAGAGCTTCAGCTTTATTCTACGCTCATGAATGGGTGGTTCTACTGTTAAGGCGTTTAATCTTTGTAAAAAAGAGAAAAACCTAGTGTTTTTTATATGAACGCCCGTTTAAAACAAGCGAAAGCGGGTTGTCAGGGGTCATATTTTGGGGATATTCGTAGGATATCAGTAGTAATTAACAAGGTTTAATGGAATATCGTTTAACCATGTATCTACAATGGAATTCGTCGAATTGGCAATGCTGCCATGGCTATTAACAGGAAAGGAGAAGCAGATGCTATAGAGCAGAGCCCCACCTGACGGGGGTGCCCGTCTACACGAATGCAGACGTGAAAACACAAAAAAGGTCACCGTTTCACTGAAAGAAAGCGTAAAATATCGAAAATGGCTTCGAAATATTTTCCTAGGTGTAGCAAAGGGGCTAAAAGATGCGAGCAGTGTTTTCACAAACATGTCCACCTAAATTACCGCTGAGAAAATCATGCATGAGTGGCAGTATGGAGAGGAAGCATTCTTTTGTCACACGCACCTCGTGCTCAAGAGACCCCAAAGTAACAATTGTTACTGAACCCGCGCTGCTGACCGTTTCCCAAAAATCGTCCACAGTCTCCGGCAGTGGCATCTGTGTCACGAGGTACGCATTCACAGTCTTGAATCCCTGCGAAGAAAAGTAACTTTCAAGTATAGGAATAAAGTTTTTATACTCTTATCAAGACGATGTTTTTTAAACTTACTTCTTCGGTACGTATTGCGTTATGTCAGCATGGCAGTCCGCAACTTAGACGTTGGAACGTCTAGGACCTGACTGTTTTTAGCTCTCCGATTATCATTTTTATTTCTACTTTTTTGTTTTGTTCAACTTTTTTTGTCAATACTGTTCGTTGTTGTAAATGTGCAGTTGAAGTGTATCAGATTCCCAGCCATTGGTTTTAAATCGGTCGTTTCGTTTCAACGGCTTCATTCTGGACAAACATAAAACTTTAGGACACCGTTCTTTTTGTTTTGTCCGCTTTGCAAAGAACTAAGGTGACGCACTTGATGCACACTGAATCTTGATGTCATCTATTTAATGTATGAATGTCTTGTTTTGCGCAGAGACAGGGGAGTATATATGGTATGCCCATTGCGGAGAAATTCTAAATTTGAAATGATTGAGCATTCTTTTGTCCGTACAAATAAGTACCTGTCTTCTGGCAGAATAGTACTGCGTAGCGAGAAGTGTAGTACATTTAATTTAGGAGAAAGGCAATTTTCGCAGTGTATGATGGGCCAGCAGTGACTATTAGAGGATGAGCAGGATTGTTGCGTTTCAGTGTCGTTGGCATTTTTTTTACTTTGGCATTTCATGCATGTTAAGGCTGAAGGATGAAACCACGATCACGGTAACCACATTTCGACGCGGATGAGATGTGAAAACGCGTCTTTCCTGCTCAGTGTCAGCTGACCTAAAAAAAAACAACAGCGCCAATAAATATTCATCCGGAGTGTTCTACTACTTCGTGTCTTATAGTAGTTCCCTTGCAGCTTATGGACGTTGAGCCTAATGCACATCGCTGGGCCTACCGTTTCAGCGCGTTGATGTTTTTTTGCACAAGTAGCCTCACTATGCCGTAACCCGGCGGCACTGGGGATCGAACCCTGCACCTCCTGCATGCGAAGCGGATGCTCAAACATCTAGGCCACCGCTGCGGTCCGGCCTATCAATGAACGCTTGCACAATCCCCGACAAATGGCATTTTGTCTTTTGCAATCGGACAGTTATTATAAAGTTCTTCACACTTCTTTATTTTAGCTTGTAATACCTTCCCACCAGCAGTATGGTTACAGTGAGGGCATAAACATATGGCGCCAATTATTGTGAAAAGTGTTTTCGTTTTTCAAGGATAACTCGTTTTGATACTAAAGCGAAACCTGTTATTTTTTTAAGAAAATGTAGTATATAAGCTAGAAACAGGTCTGCCTTGTAGCGCGAATGGAATTGTCCTGCCTGCTCTCGACTCAAATAAAAAGAAATACATCAAACATGCCCGACAAGCAATGAAATGATTACTTACATCCACATACACGGCGTTGATGTAGTCAGTTTTCCTGCTGTCGCCCTCCGTGCTCAGTAGGTACCTCTTTGTGTCGGCTAAAAAATGGTGAAAGGGTGTTTGAAAAAAAAATCAAAATCATGACTTATTTCTGGTGGTATCCAAACTATGCCCGATGTGTAACGAATTTAGCACCATTAGCGATGCTGCAGGTAAGCCCTCTGGGCCTAGAGTAGCTACACGTTGACTCATAGAAGAGTTATAGGTTCACCTGTTTTTCTTCTTTTCTTCATTTGCACACCTCAAGGTGGGAAATGACCTTATGAATCTGTCATTCCATGGGGAATACTGTTCAGAGTAAACTTCTTCAAAGGAAGTACGCAGAGTAGAAGCAGAAAAATATGCTTAAAAAAAGCCATTCCTAATAGAGAATTAAAGAATATAGCAGCATATGGCACTCAAGACTCTTCATGAGAGACGAGGCGTATTGTGTTTCAAGTATGATGCGAAATAGCTGCCACCCGTGTCTGGTTCGTCTTGGGAGCCTCTTGGAAACGATGGCGAACAGGTGCAAAATGGCGCCAGTGCACGGTGGCCGTCACTAGAGTTCCATCTGACCCTCTGCACACTGAAAATTACGTTTTGCGCAGGAAGGCTTTGCGCTTACTGGCGCGAGTCCAGCGCCGTCAAGCGTGAAATGGGACGCATTAGCCATTCATTTCGAATTAACTGATCTACTTTGCCTTTCACTCAGTCAATTTCAAATTCATTTTTTAATCAATTTCTTAAAAAAGATAACAAAATACCTGTGCACTTCCAATTTAAGCTATCACCCTCCAAATGAAAGCCTCCAAACAGAAGGAGTTGTATATAATAGACCGCAATTTTCTACTCCGTCTGTCTGCAAGTTCATTGCAAAATTCTATTCACAATGGGGTACTAAATATAAACATTTCTGGAAGCAACAAGCTACGCTAGAAAGATATAACATCTTCCAACAGCATAAACAATACCATACTTCTTTCTCCGCAAGTGGATGTGCAAAGGAAGAAAATAGGAAATGTAACCTCCGAAGTATTCCATTATTTACCCCCTCCGCGAAGGGCTGGCCATATTACCCTATAGTTATTGACGTGAAGGTCATTCCTAATTAAAAAAAAAGGCAAATGTTTTCAGCGAATAAGCAGCAGTGCAAGGTGACGAGAAGACAAACGCTGTTTTCACCTCTATTCCTTCTTTGAAATGTCGATCGACAGATGGCGCCACACCCTCCTTCTCAATACAATTTAACAACTCCGAATTGACTGGAAAGGCACTTGCGGAACATTTTAATGAACATTTTATTAAATCTATATCAAGGGGCAATGACCCATTAAGTTTGGATATGGCTATTCAAAGCGTTCCCGAAAGTATGTTTATGCAGCCAACCAATGAATCAGAAATCTACAGAACATTTATTCATTTGAATAACAGTACAGCATTGGATGTAGTTAATATGCAAGTAAAGCCTGTTAAATATGTTTTGGAGGATATTCTTCCTGTTCTAACTCATATCTATAACTTGGTCCTTGAAACGGGTGTATTTCCAGTTGCCATGAAGAAAGCTAGATTTACTACAGTTCATAAGGGGGGCGATAAAAAATTGGTTTCAAATTACAGACCAATATCTGTTCTCCCAATATTTTCAAAAGGGCTAGAGAAACTAATTTATGATCGGTTAATTCTTTTTCTAGAGAAGCATATTGTGCTAAGCAATGCCCAACATGGATTTCGGAAAAAATAGATCAACAGAGACAGCCTTATTGGCTCTGAAAGAAAATATACTACAAAATATAGAAAATAACAATTTTACCATAGGTTTATTTATTGACTTCACGAAGGCCTTTGATTGTCTTAATCACGATATACTGCTGCATAAACTTTCACTCTACGGAATTCGGGGCATACCACTAGAACTGTTTCGGTCATATTTGAGTGGCAGAACTCAGTGCGTATGCATCGATAGGGAACAGTCAAATTTCTTAACAGTTACACATGGTGTGCCACAAGGAAGTGTTTTGGGGCCTTTATTATTTAATTTATATATAAATGATATTGTTACACTAGACCAAACAGAGAAGTTCATAATATATGCAGATGACAGCACAGTCTTATTTTCTGGTCCAAGTGTACACAAATTAGTACTAAAATGATCACAAATTAGCACATAATTCTGGGAGTTGTTTTCTCGTCTAACCTCAGCTGGGATACGCAGGTGAAGAACATCTGTAAAAAGCTCGCTGCGACAGCAGGAGCACTGTCACGATGCCGAATGCTGCTGCCCACAAACGTTAAGCGACAAATTTATTATGCACTCTTCGAATCTCATATTAATTACTGTAGCTTAATATGAGCAACCACTACGAAAACAAATATCGCGAAGATTCTGCGCCTCCAAAAGAAAACCCTTCGTCAGATCGCAAACGTACACTGCTTATCCCCAACAAACGTTTTGTTTCCATTGTATCACATTGTCCGCATTGACCATATGTATGATTTCCGGATGCTACGTTTGTTTTCTTTCTCTAACAGTTCTTACAAGGCCTTTATAACAGAAACAGTGTCCCTAAAAATTAAACATACTTCTGCTCATACCCGCAGCACGGACGCTTGGTTTGTTCCTCATATTAGAACTAATTATAAACTCCAAACATTGCAACACAATCTTCCGCATGTACTTAACAAATATAAACATACCACAAATTTCAGGTTCAAGGAATTGCGACGGTATTTCGCAGAGTTGTGAACTATTTCTTTTAGATATGTTACTTCTAATTCTCTAGGTGGCCTGTGATGTAGAGAGACAATTTTGTGCATTTCTCTAATATTTTGATTATTTCATACAATTTTATGTGTGTATGCTGCTTTTCATGTGTGTATATGGGTTCAAAATGTTTATAAGTGAACATTAAGTGCATCTTTGAGTTTCTATTACATGTGCATTTCTTAATTACGTATTATTTTTGCACAAGATGAGCCTAGAAGTTGCAGTTTTAACCATACAATTGCATGTAAAAGTGTATTCATTGTTTGTATTTGATAGTGTGTATATTTGTTCTCCTTTGTTGTATCTTTCTTATGTTCATTTCCATCAGCTGGTATGTCAAAGCCACTGCTATGTAAAGGTTTTCCGGGCCCAGTCAAGTTGCAAAAGCAGCTTTTTGCCTGGAAATCCTTCCAGTTGTTCTGGAGAAATAAATTCAATTCAATTCAAAGTCTCCTTTGTCATAATATAAGCTATATCAGTTGCATCGCTCTCTTTTTATTTATTTATTTTATTTATTTAAAACTCAAGGGTTCCTGTCAGGAACTTACATGACGGGTGGGTGTAAGAACGGCGGTTAACAATGAATGTTACGTGGGAATCACGATGATGACATGGCTTCCTTGATGGCAGTCTTGAAATGGGCAGGATCAGAGATTAGCGCTAAGTCGCAGGGAAGGTCATTCTAGTCGCGAGCTGTGTGCACAATAAACGACTTCTGGAGTGTAGTAGTGCGGTCACGGTGCGGAATGACGCTGTTTGGATGGCCCGTGCGGGGTGTTCGACAAACTGTTTCTTCGCCCATTTCATTTGTTCATCGCCCATAGTCACCTTACTTATGCGGAGAGGCAGCTTACGTCTTGCTGGAGTGCCTCCTCTATAATCCGCCACCTCGCACAAAAAATGGCGTAAAGAAATTTGTTTACTTATTTCCGGAGCTAATGTCGCCAGTTTTTGGATGCTCTCCGGAGAGCGGAGGAAAAACAACAAGGATCCGCCTACATTTGGCAAAACTGGACGATCGGTTTGGCTTTTAAAGCAAGGAAGCGTTGTAATGGATAGCAAGCTATTCTGAGGAAGAAAGCAAGCCCCACCATGCGCTGTCAGCGTGAAGCACTGTTCAGAAAGAGCGTGACCGGCGCATCTGAAGTAAAAACACATGATGGAAAGCGACGCTTCATGATCGGGCATCCACCTCGTCAGGCACATGTGACCTGAAGTGGAATCTGCGCTCTAATACCTCCCATATTTATATATTGTGAGAAACATTTACTCACGCTTCCTGCCTTATTCGTCACCATTAAGACAGGAGGACGAAAGTTCGAGTCACTTCTGACCCGACTAAATGGAGAAACCTCCGTTTAAGCTAACTCTGTACACTGTCCGTTGTGAACGTAACTGAAGAAGAAATTGGCTCTAACGTCGGCAGTTAACACAAACATCTAACCGCATGAAGGCTCTAAAAAGAGAAAAGACATCTCGCACACTCTTACTCTCCACCTCTTCAGGCTTTCTGAAGTAGAGAGTTGCAACTGCCAGGCATTCTTTGTGCGTGTCGCGAACTCCGTCAGTCGCGTTCACAGCAGGTCACAGCTGCTTTGGTGTCGTGTTTCTTAGTGCGTTGGCGATTTCGGTGCTGCGACATTTACGACGGTGTTTGATTTTGTAGTCGTGACTTTCCAAACTGCGAAGAGTGCAGCGAGACCCATAAGGATACGACGGGAACCCCTCCCTGCGCGCGCTTTCTCGCAAGCCATCGCTTATTTCAGCACCGTGGATCATGAAAAATGATTGAGTCACTGGTATGTGCAAAGAAATAATAGGATTTTGTCCGCAATTAGTCGCCATGACGTGGGAACCGATTATGCGGCTGTATGTTAACTGACTTTTATTTTGGTCGCATATATCATCATGAACAGTGAAGGCCATTTCGTGATAGTAGTTAGGTTTCAGGAGTTTACATAAATGCCAAGAATTTTTTTTTGAATTATCTACGATACTAAGGTACATCGTGCATGCAATAAATTGCGTGCGCTCGCTGTGTACAGATTCATCATTCTGCACTGCGTGAACATTATACAGAATTCATCTCACAGGTACTGCGTGAATGATACGAGAAATGTGTACTTTAAATGTCAGCTGTGCACTCTGTGATAAACTTAACACCGGTGTGGCGTCAACACGCATTATCTGTATTGTAGGGAATGCTGTAACTAGACATATAGCGTATTTTCAAATCTCTCTTTTAGGCTTGAAGTAACGGGAAGGATACATCTGTGAATAAATTCATGAAATGTATGTTTTCAGTTCTCTACACATTGTTCCGGCGAAGCGGTTACCATTGTTGAAGAGCAGCTCCAGCAGTTTTAAAGGACCACAACAGCAAAGGAAGTGTGTACAATACGCAAGTAAAGCGCGGCGCGCAGCCGCACACAGCAGGCGGACTGCGATACCTCCGCCAACCTTTCCTAGCGGGACCAATTTTGCGCAGCCCTCGTGTGAAGCAGATGACATGCGAACAATCCCCACGCCCGAGTGTTCGGTCGTCCGCTGCACTGGAGATAACTGGCACACCATTCGCTATGAACGTAACTGAAACGGGAATTGGCGCTACCGTCTGTAATTCGTGCCCTCTGGGATGCATAAAAAGTTTCACCCCCGCTTAGGACGGAAACCAATTACGCAGCGACAGATGTAGGCTATGAGATACGCTTGAAATAATTATTTTAAAGCACATGCGGTTGCGAAAAGATATCGTAATCACAATCATCATCAGCCTGACTACGGCCACTGCAGGTCAAAGGTCTCTGCCATGTCGCTCAAATAAATCCGGTCCTTTGCCAGCTGCGGTCACCGTATCCCAGCAATCTTGTTATTTTCATTCCCCCCCCCCCCCCATAATTTTCTCCCACCCCCTGCTACGCTTCCCTTCCCTCGAAATCCTTTCCATCACCCATAAAGGACCAGCGGTTATCTTGCCTTCGCATCACATGCCCTGCCCAAGCCAGTGCCCAACCCATTCTGCCCGCTTCCGGTCTCTTAACGTTACACCTTCCATTTTTCTTTCCATACCTCGGTGCTTTGTCCTTAACTGAAGCGGAACCCTTATCGTTAGCCTCGATGTTTCTGCCGTATAGGTGAGCACCGGTAAGATACAGCTGTTGTATACTTCTCCTTTGAGGGACATTAGTAAACTGTAATTCATGATTTGAGAGAACCTGCCATATGCGCTTCACCTCAATCTTATTCTTCTGGTTGATTCCTTCTCATGATCCGGATCACAGCAACTACAAGCCCTAAGTAGATGTATTTCCTTACCACTTCCAGCGCCTTGCTACCAATTGTGAACTGCTGTTCCCTTGGGATACTTTTGAACATAACTTTTGTTTTCTGCATGTTCATTTTAAGACCTGCCGTTTTTCTCTCCCTGTCTAACTGTCTGATCATGCTTTGCAGCTCATCTCCCGAGTGTCTTAGCAAGGCAGTGTCATCAGCGAAACGGAAATTACCTAGGTATTCACCATTAACTCTTATGCACAACTATGCCCAATCCAGGCCTCGAAAAACCTCCTGTAAACAGGCTGTGAATAGCATTTACGGGATAGTGTTTCCCTGCCTGACACACTTCCTTACTGAAATGTTATTGCTGAATTATGAAGGACTATGATAGCAGTGCAGTCGTTATAGATATTTTTCAGTATTTTCACATGACTCTTCTACACCCTGATTCCGCATTGCTTGCATGATTGCTGAAGTTTTCCACGGAGTCAAATGTTTTCTCTCAATCAATGAACACCATATACAGGGGTTGGTTATATTCTGCGCAACTCTGTATCACTTGAGTGATAATGAAATGTATTTTGCGCAAGATGAAAAAAAAAATGTTCTCAATGCTTTCGCGGATTGTTTATGAATATTTCCCTTGTCCTGGGGGAAAAAAGAAGTTCTCAATGAAGACTTGTCAAGCATTCCCTTAAAAAGTTCATAGACAAACCGCCACTTACATGCCAAAATCTTGAGCGTCCTGTTCTTGGAAGTGTTCCTCTCGTCTCGAGCTGCTTTGTATTCCGAGGCTCCAGGTTGTGGACGTACCCGACCCAGACGCTTCAAAGATTGAGAAAATCACCAGTGTCTCAGAATAATGTGTATGGAAACCTGAAGGCGTTCTTTTCTTTCTTGTCTCATGATTTCCACTAGAGATAACGTTGCCAGAAAGGAAGCAAATACAGTATATTCCTATAAACGCGCATCTCCAAGTTGAAACACGTTAGGCAATATTCCTGAGACAATGCTACAGCAAGTCAGGAAAGATTTGATAGTTACATTCGTAAGGCAAAAAAGATATGTGGAGATTATATGGACTCCGACAGTCAATCGAAGATTGTGTGCGAAATTCCCTTAAGCTGTGACAGATGCGTATTGACAAAGACAGCACGTTAGTAAAAGAGTGCCTTAGGGAGGGCGCCAGTAAGGCCCAGAGTTAACACTATGCCAGCACCCACTTGGTTTCCTATGTTGCCTGATGCGGGTGAGTCTTTTCGCTCTAGAAAGTGTCCATCTTCTGGGGCAACAAGAACCGCATGGCAATGTTAGTGCTGCAGGAGTTCTTGATAAAGAGAAGAAGGCATATATATATATATATATATATATATATATATATATATATATATATATATATATATATATATATATATATATATATATATATATATTAACGCCCCTCTCTCAACCTTCTTCATAGTGACTTCAGATATTTCGATGGATGTAGTCGGGAACGACTTTTTATGGAAATGCAGCAGAAGCTAGGTAGCGAAGGGGACGAGACGGTCTTTTGCAGCATTGTGGTGAGGAGTGGTTCCGCGCAGCACTAACTGCTGCGCACGCTCTCTCCATCTTACCTTCTTCGCCACTCCGCACTCCTAGCCACCCCCCCCCCCCCCCAAAAAAAAAAGAATATACCCGCTCCTCGTGGCATGGGCAAAAAGCACAGTCTATTTCGCTTTCCTGCTTAGCGTGAGCTGCACTGCCTTAAAAAGTTGTCAGCGAAAATGTTTGTGGGCAGCGCTTCATCTTCAGCCTTCTCTTTTGGTGTGTTGGTTGTGTCGATCTCTCCCGTTAGCATCCCGTGCTGCTAAGTTACAGGCTTACACATCCTTCGTTCGTTCTATACTTGAATACGCTATCTGCTGGTTCTCTTGCACAACAGAACTAATAGCTTAACTAAAGGGTGTCCAGAGGATGGCAGTTCGATTTATTTATAACAAGTATAGAAGAAGAAACGACTCTCCAAGCCGTCTTCTTAGTCAAGATTGTCTTCCCATCGTCAGTAGTCGAACCCGATCCTTACGGATGAAGTTTCTTTCCTTACTTTTGATTGGAGCCCTTAAACTAGACGTAGACCAAGACCTGTCTCCTTCATTAATAGGAAACACGCGCACAGAACATACTGAACTTTTAACGGAATTTAGATTTTATTGTGACACTATTAGGTATTCTTATTTCCCACAAGCAGCCAGGGAATAGAAAGCACTAACAAATGATATAGTCAGCAGTCCATCACTAAATGAATTTCTTTCGTGGCTAAGTACAGCTCATCTTTCTTGATTCTTGTAAGGTATTTTCTTACAGCATTTTCATTAGTGTAATTTTTAGTGTTAGAATATTTACCAGAAGAACCGCCTTAGTTTCGCAGTTTGCCTTGTGCATTTGTGGCATCGTACCTCTTTTTTTTTTCAAACAAGACTGCTTCTCAGAATGTACTGCAGCCTTGGCACTCGAAATGCTGTCTTGTTGTGTGGCGGCAATGTCTTTTTTCAATTTATTTAAGTCTCTATGCCGGTATTTGTTCCAGTATTTTTGGGCTTCAATTTCGCCGTTTCCTCTAACAGCCTCGGATAAGAATAACTGTGTGATCCAAATAAAATAAAACAAAATAAATAAAAGTTCCTATTCCACTCTCCCGCCTTCATACCCCATTTCAGTCCGCCGGCACTCCATCAAAGGGAAAGTTGAAGTACCTCTCTTCGTTGCTCTGCGAATCCCCCTGCCACCGCCCTCCAACTACGGAAGCCTTGGGGCTCTCATTCTTTGCCTACAGTGCGTATCCTCTCTATTCCCGTGGTACCGTGTTCCCGCTGCCTATATTGAGAAGTCCCAAATCGCCGTTATTATTTGGCTATCCATTCTTCTGGAGCTCCTCTGCATCTACTTCACGTGCTTTCTTTCTTTGGCGCTTTCTTAAACTAGCCGTAAATTTTCATCGGTAGGACCAACTGATCTGCAGTGTCTTTAAACCCAATCTCTCCATTCCTTGGCGTTTGGTGCCTTTTATTCCTTTTTTTTTGCCTTTTAGCCGCATCTTTTTTCAGGACTCGCTCTCTGCCAAATAAAAAGCGGCGTTTACATAATTGCAACAGCGTCGCGAAGAGAGAAGTTTTCTCGCCTAAAGGCTCATTTCGTTATGAAGTCGCAGCTCACCACGCGCAGCGACCGCTCCGCCTGCTCACTCTGTTTCCCTTCGGTCGCACCCACGTAAACGCAGCTTGTGAATGAGCGCTCTGTGTGTGCCGTCCTGTTCTAGCCACGTCTCTATGCACTGCTTTTGCCATGTGGACATTTTTCTTCTAATGTTATGAGCCTAAACACTTTTGTGTCAGATTAAAGCACGGGGGTGAAAGAAAATTTCTTCACAATAACTACGTGATTTTCTCACATCTGCGACATTGTGGTTACCTAATTCGGGCGGCTAAGTGAAGAAATCAGCAAGAAAGAAGTGTGTTTCAAAGCTGATGTGAACAGCCCGCAAAAAACGAGAGGACAGCTACAGCAGTCATAAATTTCATATTTATAAATCTGAATACTGCTGCAACAGCAATCTCATTTGAGCTAGGTAGATGCAGACATGTTGAGATACGTTTCTGCCGATTCTCACTACGCGCTAAAATCGCAGCTCTCACAGCAGCAACAGACATGCAGCATTTATGTCTACGAGGTACAAAATTCGCACTTTGTCTGTTTTCGGCTGCTCTTATTGCACGATATTCACACGTTTGTTCGCATAGCTCGTACATGAGTACAGGCTTTTATCTTTTTCCCCAACAACTAAAAGGCACATAGAGGACAAGCGTGGTGTGTGTGCTTCTTATTGGACCACTTTTGTTGTCACCCAGCGAAGTGTCTTCATAGTGCAGTAATATTGGCCGACACGTTCAAATTTTTTTACAGGAGATAAGAAAATGATTTACACACCGATATAAAAATGGTGTCTGAAGTAAAATACCCGAATTTTTAGATTAAATGTCTGCTGTACAGGTAAAGCAAATTGGTAAAACAAGGAAAATCTTTAAGCTGGCCGCATGAAAATTGTTTGATAACGCTTACCTCGAATTCCTTGGAGATGAAAGTTTTCCCTGTAACAGGGTGTTTTGCCTTCAATTTCGGGTACAAGTTTAAGAACTCGTTGACAGACAACTTTCGGCTCACTGAACATGAAATTTCAACCATCATCTTGTGTGCAAACGCGTACTGCTCCTGAAACAGAAGCAGGAAGAATTTCGTTTAGATAACATTAGAAAAGTGAACAGTGAACACCCTACTGAAAAATGTATATATGTTTGAATGGGTCAGCAAATAGGATTATGGTACATTTTGTTTGGCTTTATAGGATGGACGTCCCAAAGCGGCTCAGTCTATGAGGGACGCCGTGGTGGAGGGCTCCGGATAATTTCGACTACCTGGGGTTCTTAACGAGCACTAACAGTGAACAGTACACGGACCTTTCACATTTTTCCTCCATCGAAGTGCTACCGTAGCGGGCGGATTCGAACCCACGACTTGCATGCACTGTTTGATGTAAGTGCACGGTAATTAAGCACGGGTAATCGAAGTTATACGGAGCCCTCCCCTAAGAAGTCACTCAAAGGCTGAATCGCTTAGAAGCTTCATCCTATAATGTTATACGAAATGTGCCATAATCCGATTTGTCGACCTGTTCAAACCTGTACACATTTTTCAATAGGGCAGGCCGATATCAGGAGCTACCATTGAAAAGATCGCCTCCGTAAAGTTGCCACTGCAGTCGCTTTAGTCTTCTTCAGCACATGTTCGGTAGTGGCGGCCAGATGAAGCGCAGAGCTCTTCTATTTCCTTTTAGCATCAATGTTTTCTGAGGGACAGAGGCAGTGATTGCAAGAAGTGAAAAATTACAGTCCCAGTTTACTGCACTGATGAACGGCGCGGTCTGAACTGTCGTTGAATTGTTGAACTGAATTTTACGCTAATCTAGATGATACTGAGAGTGTCAGATTTCAGCGAACTTGTATATTCGCTCTGGAGTGTCTTCAGTCAAGAACTGAGATTTAAAAAAAGTGACAGGAAACATACAAGAAAAACCGTAGAATATATTTGGTGCCTCATTCGCGTATCCTTGCGCTTACGCAGCAAGAATTACAGGGGACCCAGCGGGAGTCGCAAGGATCTTTCCCCCATTCAGTCAGTTTGAATTTTTCTGAACGCTCAACACTTCAGCGTTATACACGAGAACTAAGGATAACAGCGGTAAATATAGTAGTATTGTTCAGAGTGGTTTGAGAACAGTCTTGGTGCAGGTTTGCACATTAGATGTTTCAGAAAATGCACAATTAGTATAATAAAACTTATTAAAAAGAAAGCCGGAGAAATAACAATGAATATCAAACGATAGAGGTAGCAGCAAAAGGAAAAATTGTTAACTAAGCTTGCTCGCGTTCAAATAGAAACAATTAGCTGCACAAGGCCAACATAGCAGCAGCGGAAGGCTGCCAAAATTTCTAATGCACCCCAAGAAAAGACTAAGCTTTTCTAGGCAGTGAACAGTTGAGAAAGTTTTGTTCCACAAAAGCGGCCACCGAGTATTCAGGATCAAAAAAAGTAATGGTGCAAGGTAGGAAGTTGTACTCAGGCAAAGATGTTGAATTAGAAAACATTATATCTAGATGTGTGCTTAAGCATATAAACAAATTCTAAATCGATGGTTTTCATGTACGCCAAGTGCAACCTTAAACTTTAATAGTGGTCAAGCGAATGAATATGGAATTTGGATCGAGGGGAGTGAAATGTAATAATGGTTATATTAATATGATCACAGTGACTCATGTCGATTTTAATTACACCTGCGTGGAAGTCCTGACCTGTTGAAACGGTCCTATCATTCAAAAACTCGCGAATACACGATAAGTTTACATTCTACTAGTTGCATTCTCAGTAAAAGCTCCAGCCGATACATTCATCTAGAATATCTAGTGTTCACAGGTTTAATGACACATTGAAAGCAGTGGTTCTAAAGATGTAAAGTAGGAGGCAGTAGATTAAAATTATCGTTGGTACTTTCACACAATTTTATTCATCCTGACACGTTTCAATCAGAACGACAGACTGTCATGTCATAAAAACGAAAAGAACTCTCACCGCAGTTTCCACCATGTTCATTCTGCTGTGGCGTATAGCAATCAGTTGCTTGAGGAAATCCACTTCTCCCTCTGCCTCCGCTTGAGAGATCATGCTGTCAATGAGTATAAACGTCCCAGTCCTGCCGATGCTCTCTCTGAAGGAGAAGGAGTAGCTATATTTGAAACTTGCGAATTTCAATTGGGCAGGAGACTTCGCGCTATTCATTGGCACATGGTACTTATGTTTTGTGCATATTTTAACGAGGTGGTTCTCAGCCATAAATATACCTGCGACAGCCGAAGGAGCATAAGAGCAATTTAACAGGCCTTTCGAGCACCAGTCTGTAGAAAAAGAAGAATAGCAGACTATGCAACCGTAGATTGTATCCGAAGAACTAAACAACACACCAGGTATAACAAGACATGACACAGGACTTGCGCCTCTTATGGTTTTGTTTGGGTTATGAGGGTTTAACGTCACAAAGCGACTAAGGCTTCGAGGGATGCCGTAGTGAAATGCTCCGGAAATTTCTACAACTTAGGGTTTTTTAACGTGCACGGACATCGCACAGTACATAGGTTTCTACAATTTCGCCTCCATCGCGCCTCCTTTCGTATTCATACGCAGTTGGTTCCCAGCGTAAACTGCTGTTTATTAAAATGTACACAGTACTGAGCACACTAGAACGTTTAGAACGCCTCATTCCTCCAGTTTGTCCTTGTCATCGGCTTCTCCATTGCAACGCTACAAATGATACATTTCTAAAGAATGAAATTTGAAAGCAGCTTGAACCAAGTAATTACTGTTAAAATGATTACTCCAAGGTCACCTTAACCATGGCGGCCGCGTTTCCATGGAGGCGAAACTGAAAAGGGGCCTGTGTGCTGTCCGATGCTGGTGCACGTTGAAGATACCGATGTGGTCGAAATTATTTCCGGCACTACGCCACCTCTTTCTCTCTTTCTTCTTTTACTCACACCTTTTTTTTTCTGTTGCGCATCAATTCCGGAGCCCACCGACATATGTGATAAATTACTGCCCCATTTCCTTTCCTTAAAAACTAATTTCCATTTTTTTTCGGCGGTTAGGTGAATGAATTAGGGTTTGGGTTGAAGCCTACTCCGCCGTCATTTTCGACCGGCGCGAATAAACCTTAGTCCGCTCTCTGTATTTTATTCCCGCCTTTATCCCTTCCCTTACGGCGCATTCCGGGTGTCAACCAAAATATGCCAGACTGTTACTGCGTCATTTCCTTTCATAAAAAAAATGATTTCTATTTTCAAGATCACCTCGTCGTGTGCACAGACACCTTCGCGCCTTCGTGGCCAGCGAAAGCAGCTTGCTTCCAGCGGTGGCGACTGTCGCTGCCGTGCGCCTCCACAGCCAACAGCGCGTGAGCTAATTGGGCTCGTCCGCTACGGCGATGCTGCTGAGCATCCGATAGCGCTGGACATATTGGCAACCCTTGCTCCGCCGCCGCCCAGATACGCTCTGGTGTACAGCTTATGCACTGCTCTCATCCAGAAGCAGACCCGTGGTCATTGTTCCCTGCTGCTATGTGAGATCCGCGCGAGCCTCGAGAACCTACCGCAGTGCGAGTGCGCCATTAGCCCCGAGTGGCTGTCCGGACACTCCGTTATGCTGGGCAAAGAAAAAGCCAACGAACTCGCGACCACAGCACACCAGCTTCCTCCGAGCTACCCGGCCCTCGAGCTGGGTGCCATGCGCGTGGTCATCAGTGACCACCTTCGACAGCAGTACCCGAACCACGCATCACACGAGGTTAGCGCATCAACATAAGCAGCGGGCGCTGACTGACGCGGCTAGTGACGCTCGGATATTGAGCCAGAGCACCCCGGTTTGAAACCGAGTGCCGCAGCGGTGTTTCGATTGAAGTGAAACAAAAAAAAGGCGCTCGTGTGCTGCGCGCTGTCAGAGCACGATAAAGATCCCCACATCGTCCAAGGAAGAGGAAGAAATAAGTTTGTTATCCAACAGAAATGGCATTCCGCCAACCTCCTCGGCACTAGGCCGGGGAGGTAGGAGGCACCGCTATAGATCCTGGCCGGGATGTCTAGTGTCCCCGCGGCTTTTTCAGCCAGTCGGACGAAGCGGATCTGGAACACAGGGCCCAAACCACGCAGCAGGCTCTCCCACAATTCTTTACACTTTAAATTAAGCGCCCTCCCACGAGAATTTGGTCATTTCAAATTTATATGATGGGGGTGCCATCTCAACCCGCAGTGCCTACATCCGTCTGATCACACCTCCGGTAACATATGGTTTCCCAGGATTGGGTGTGGGCATGTGTATGCTTGGAGTCGTCTCCACGCGACTGACTGCGTATTATTTGAAGAGAGGTGTCGTGGTTGTACCAGCGTACGTTCCAGTCTGTAATGTTGAGTAATTTCCCAACATTTAGCCATGTGTTCACCGCTCCCTTTCCTGAGGGGTCCTCACTTCAAAGAATTGTTGTTCGTTCGAACTGAAGAAAAAGTGGAGCTATTGAATGCATTGGGGTGTTTGACTTCGTGAAGTGTATTTGTGTATTAATGCATACATGGGTAATTATGAGTAGGCAAATTTTGCAACAGGATTCGATAACAATAGCATTCTACTCCATAAAGCATTTTAATTGATTTTTTTTTCTCTCACAAAGTTGGACAGCCGAAAAGCCGGACTAGCCCATGACCGTAGTGATACTCTGAATCGCTTCTGACGAAGGACCATAGTGTTTGAACCTGACGCTGGTTAGAGCGTACAAGCCTTGAGTCGAACTCTTCACTGGGGAGTGAAACACGAACCACCTTTGCAGGCTGAGTTGTTCGAAACTGGGTTTGCCCCCGAAGGGGCGCAGCGGGGTTTGGGGAGCCTCCTCCAAGCACACACCCCTGAAGAAGCCGGGCGCCGGGCCGGGGGTGGCTTGTACCCATTTTTACCGGTGGGTGTCCGGCGGTGGGTTTCGAACCAGCCACCTCCCGCCTCTTGTGGCAACGCAATGCAGTCTATGTTGTAGAGATGAAAGTTGTGCTGATTTGCCACGAGGAAAGCTGAGGACGATGCCCAAGCTCAGATCAGGCATGGGCGCTCCTACTGAACCCCTTGAAGGAACGAACAACAGAGAGAGAAACCAAGAGACCCCACATCGCACACCACACGAATTACTGTTGTTGTTGTGACTGCAGGAAGAATGAAAAGGAAAGTACGCGGGCCTGCTCACTGGCTCAAGCTGAGCCACAATCACTGCCACGTGCGGAACGCGGCGTTTGGAGGCATCTGAGCGTCCGCGGTTCACATGCACTCAGCAAATTTTCTCCTTTATGATCGGACTAACCCATTCCAGCCATATGAAACTAGCGTCATGGGCCTCCGTTTCTCTTCAGGAACCTGCCGATACCAACCTTTCCCGATTTGGAACACATCAAAAAGCAAGTCCATATATTTTCCTCACCACGCTGAGCTAAGAGGCTAAGCCTCGCGGCGCAGCAGCCGACGATACTGAACCCCGCTATAGAAGAAGCTTCGCGCTCGGACAACCAGCGCGTCGGCGCCTAGACGGCGGCATGGAGCCAATTGTAGTAGAGGGAGAAGACATATCTCTCTCGGAACTTATCTCTATCAACGGCTGGCAATCAGCGCACGACATGCGAAGCTCCAATGGTAAATCCCCTCCCACCATAGCTCCAAAGCTGCCTCATGCCACGGCCGGGCGCCCACCCCGGCCATCTCAAATCTCTTCCCTACGCCACCCCAAGCTACCCGTCGACGACCATGAGATCATCCTCTGTCCCCGAGGCAGACGGCCTCAAACTTGCGACCGTGAGCGGCGCTGTGTCGCATGGGTCAGACACGATACTTTGTCGTCAATTTCGCTAGCACCAAGCTGCCCCGATACATGCGGTACTTGGGCTTTACCTTCGAAGTTTTTCCTTTCAAGAGATGCCGGGAGGTGTTTCAACGGTCGCAAGCTTCGCCACAGAGAGGGCGTGTGCTCTCAACCATGCCAACCCACTGGCCACCGCTGCGGCGTGGTCCATGAGCCCCACCCAACCAGCCGGCCAACTACACACCTGTCAAGCCAGGTGCGTCATGCGCCTTTGCACACAACGCACGTGTGCCCACATCCCACCCGCTGGAGACGCTGTAAACGCCGTTTCGTGGCCACCAACCGGCCAAATCATCCTATTCCTCTACGGATACTGACACTGACTCTGGAACCCTGTCACGTGGCCGCCGGTCCCATTCTCTAGGCCGCGGCAGCCAATAACGACCCCCAAGAGGTGACTCTTTCCTGCCACTGAGCGGCAGCGTGTCCAGCTTTCAAGAGCCATAGCCGCTCCTCATTACGCTCTCGGGATTCTCGGGCAAACTCCCAGACCAGGACACAGAGCAAGCCCGCCAAGCGGGTCGGATGGAATACTCCTCCACCACCTACAAGCCAACTGGCCAGCCCGCAGGTAACTTAACTGGCAGGCATGGTCAAACAACTGCAGCTCTAGTTGCCACATGCCAATGGCAAAATTCACAGCTTGGAGTCCGCACAGGCACAGCAAAGACCGCAACCGCAGCAGATGGCTCGTGTTCCCAACCCCGATCACACCAAAGACTCCGACATGGACACTGACCAGCCCAAATTTACAAAGCGCAAGACTTCCCCACCATCCACCTCCGGAAATCATGCCAAATTCGATGCATTTGACGTTCGCATCTCTAAAACAGAGGACGCACTCCAACGGCTGACCCTTCTACAGACCGTCTCATTGACGGCTGTGCCACCATGGCAGCCAATATCCACACTCTCATAATCTTGTCTCGAAAGCCTGACGGACACCCGCAAATGGTCGACCTCAACCCCCCCCCCCCCCCATCCCCCCGGCCCACTCAGTCGCCTGGTCCGACTTCCGCGCCCGAGAAAACAGCCGCGCGCGCGTGTGCTGGCGGTATTCTCAAAACCGCCATAGTGCTTCCGCAGCGCCCCGAACCCCACACGAAGCGCAATGGCTAACGCGCCCATCACGGTATGGCAGTGGAACTGCAGGGGTTTCAAGGCAAAGCAAAGAACCTTGGAGCATACCCTGCAGGCCCCGCCATACTCACCACACATTATCGCGCTCCAAGAAACCTACACCGACACCAAACGCACCAGCTATGCCGCCTACAACTAACCGGTGGCGCCGGATCTCCGCCCGAGCACCGCAATCCTCGTACACCGCTACCTCACAGCCAATCAGCTCGATCTGGACTACGCCGAAGTGCCGCACATTTTCGTGCAGGTCCTTCACAACAGCCGCACTTCCCGATAAATATCTTAAACAAGTGCAATAAAGTAGCCACTCTTCTCCGCAAAAACCTGTGCAGCCGCGCGGAACGAGATACTGCTTATCGTGGGCGACTTTAACGCACCGCACGCCGAGTGGGGCTACCCCCACAAAGCCTGTGCTCGCAAAGGAGCTAAGGTGTAGGAGGCAGCACAGACACTGGGTCTCACGCCACTCCTTGCCCCAAAGGACCCACTCGTTTCGGCAACAGTATCGCGCAAGACAAAGACATCCGGACCTCAAATTCGCTCGCAATATCCCAGGAGTGCACTGGTAAAATCTCAGTATGAACATAGGTACCGATCAATATGCTCTCAGCGCTACCTTTACTGCCCCGCACAGCTAGGCCCCCTCGTCGCACACACCAACTGGGACGCTTTCCGGTACGTGCGAGCTGAGCAAACGCACAGCCCCATAAACGACCTTGACACTTGCAGAGATACACTGCTTCACGATGCCGACAACGCCACCTCCATGGCCACTCAGGAGGAGGATGGCCAACCTATACCCCAAAATCATGCACATCTGGAAGGCCGAGTGCAGTCTACACGCTCGCTAGCTCCGACGCAAACACAACCGCCCTCTGCAGCTTCGGTGCGCTCGCCTCAAAAAAGAGACCGCAGCCTACTCTGCAGCACTCAGTCAGCAGCAATGCCACCAGACTTACGACGGCCTCAACGGGCAGCTAGGATGCAAGAACGCGTGGTTTCTGCTCAAGCACATGCTTGATCTGACACACACGAAGTCTGCATCCTACAAGAATCTCAATCGCGTCAAACACGCGTTTCAAGGCATCAAAGAGGAACTCCTCGTTACCTTAAAAGAGAAATACATGAGCACATCCAAAGAAATTCCCGTCCCTTCAGAATACATAGGATCTAAGTTCCCAAACATGGATGGAGACATCATGGCGTCGCAAGTCTGCGCCGCCCTCAACCACATCAAGACTACTGCGAGCGCAGGCGACGACCGCATCACCAAGAACATGCTACGCAAGCTCGACCACGATTCAGTCGAAGCGCTTGTGGACATTTTCGACCACCCCTGACATGAAGGTCGCCTTCTAGACTCCTGGAAGTAAGCCAAGGTAATTTTCATACCCAAACAAGGCAAATGACTCGGGCTGGGCAATCTCCGGCCCATCTCGCTCACGGCTTGCCTGCATGGGGAAGGTTATGGGGCGCATAAATCAACACAGACTTCACACCTACGTAGACAAGGAGGACCTCCTCCACCCATGACTGAATTCTGGGTTGGGCTGTCCATCCAGGACATCATGAGGTAGATACAACACGACATTCTCAAGCCGGGACCCACCCGGGCCTCACGCACCATTATCGGCCCCGACGTCAGACAGGCGTTCGACAACCTGTCGCACACATCTATGTTTACCAACCTCTCCCACATGAATGTAGGCACCCGCACCTCTAACTATAAAGCCAACTTTGTCCTCAACCCCACTGCAGAACTCCACATTAGAGACCTCTGCAGTGACAAAATCACAATGGGCACCCGGAGGACACCACAGGACTCCTTGTTCCCTTTTAATTTCACTATGCGAGGACTGCCCTTTCTTCTAAACACCATACCCCATATCACACTAATTATTCACCAAAAATATCACACTCTGGACCAACTCTGACTCGGATGGGGAGATACAAGATTCACTACAACAGGCAATCGACACCGTCCACGTTTTTGCGTAGGCAAACGATCTCGTTTGCGACCAGTCCCTTACCCACAAGAGCCGATGACGCCCCACATCGACACCCACCTCATACCTTCCGTGCAGCCCATCCGCGTGTGAGGTATTCTGTTGTAGAACAACACGCAGAACTCGGAAGCCATACAACGCCTCCGAACCACCGCCCACCAAATCAACGGCCTCAACTGCCGTATCGCCACTCGCCGCAGAGGCATGCGGGAGACCGACCTCTGACGCCTCACACAAGCTTTCCATCTTAGTAGGATTGTATGCTCATACCCCTATTACCACCTACGCCGCAAAGATAAAGAGGCGGTAAACAGCGTCATCCGCTGTGCGTACAAGGCAGCAATGGGCGGCGGCCCCAGTTCGCCAGCGCGAAACGTCTGCTCCTGTTTGTGGTATACAACACCCTCACAGAGCTTATCGAAGCACACAAGACTGCCCCGATACACCGCCTTTCTCGCACCAAACATGGTAGTTACAATCTCGACCCTCTTATCATCAACCCTACATATCACATCCACCCCACTTCTCCCTTGTTAACTCGAGTTTATAGTCGGCTGGTCGTCAAGAACATATGTTGCCCGGCCGTCACGATACGCGCCCTCAACTCAACACCCAGGCTGTGGACGACACGTACTCCGCCGGCGAACATGCCTTGTGCGTGGACGCGGCGAAATGCGACTCCCACACATACGTGGCATACACAGCCACGCCAACCACCGCCCTCATCGACGCCGCAACGGTGCGCACACACTCCCCCACCGCTGACGGAGAGTTCGCGATTGCGCTGGCCATCGCAGATCCCCGCAAACGCACGATTCTCAGTGAAACTAAACCAGCGATTCAAAATTTCTAATCGAACTCAAATTGTCTACCTACTGCACACATCCTCCGCGGGTGCACTCTCGACCGCCCTGTAAGCTTAGTGTGGGTACCAGCGCACGCGTGGAACTCTGGAAATGAAGGGGTCGACCGTTTTACCCGAGGCTTAACCAACCGACCAGCCGCCCCTCGAACCCGGATCCTCTCGCCGAGGCCCCCTTATCCTGTGCGGAAATCACCAACTTCCTCAAGGAGAGAAGACGTGTACTCGCGTCCGCACCCTGACCTCGACTGAAAGTAAGCAACCATGCTTCGCAGACTGCAGACCAATTCTATTCTCAGTCATTATAGACTATACCTCATCACTGATGGGGAATACGACCCCGTTTGTCCCAATTGCAACCACGGAGTGTTTGCAACTAAGGCACACATGTTCTGGGGATGCGAGGGTAACCCGCCCCAACAAGCGTTACTGACAACTCTCTGCGGAAAGTTCGATCCAACTTCTTCCAAGAGCAGACAAGAAGACAAAACTCACACTCGTCTCGTGCGCTCAAGACGTCGCGCCCACCCGGGGGCCACACTCGGCCCACCTGCCCTAGTTCCCAACTCTCAAGTGGAAAATAAACTCTCTCTCTCTCTATCATACTCTTGGAACAAAACTGTGTGCCCAGCACATTAATTACTACTTGGTACTGTGACAGGTGCTACCTCTTCAAAAAAATATTGAGCACTGCCGTAACTTCAGCGCACTCCGCCACCGAGCAGATGTGTTGTGCCCGGCCCCCAAGCAACGCCGCTGCCCCGACTGCGACCAAGTTGAACCCCCTGAGGGCTACTCTTGCAAGCCGCAATGCAATGTCTGCGGCAATGCACACCTGACAGCAGAGAGAACGTGCAATGCGCGCTTCCGCACCCAATATTGTGTCAAAAAGAGGAGCTTGGATGCCAAGCGAGCCGCCGAGTCAAACGCTAGCCATGCTCCCACCAGTCATGCTCCACCCGAGCACTACAGTCGCTCCACGACCTGCAAGCTCCAGGCTCCGTGGTTCACATCGAAGTCCTTTCCTGTGCTGCAGCCTGCTGCACCGAAACAGCCGTCCACCCTTTACAAGCCTAAGGCCAGGTCCCGCTTCTTGACCTGAACCAGGCCGCTACCACCTCCAGTCGCTCCGTGACCACCTGCCAAGGCTCCCGGCCGCTGCACCAGTGAGGTGAGGTGGGCAGGCGTAGTTTCCCAGGACTCCGCCAACCCGATCTATTCGCAGCTCTTGCGAGTCCGCGCGCAGCCTGCCTCCCTCGAAACCACCAACCTCCGCCTCTAGGCCAGCTGCATATCCACCATCAGGCCCAAACCCCTACCCCGGCACCAGCGGCCCCGACCGCTCCTACCCCCCCTCTCTCACCGCCACCTCTCCCTACTCACGAACCGCCGGCCAAGAAGCAGGGCGCAACACCCACTACCTCCCTGACCACACCAACCCCGGCCGAGAGAACCGCAGCCCTGCCTCCCAAATTCGAACAATTCATGGAGGCCAGAATTCAAGCCGCGGTGCAGACGTCTATCCAGGCCTTCACCAACCATTTCTTGAACCTCACCGCCGCTATAGACGAATTTTCTCGCCAAATTGACGAGCGATTTAAGGAGCAAGAGTCTCGCCACGAGACAGCCTGTACTGCCGTGCGGCCTAAAAAGAAAGCCCGGCTCCACACTGTCTCCAACTCCTACACTGCAAACGAAAGCTTCAGTCATGGCGAGACCACGCACTACCGCACCATCTGGCAGTGGAACTCTCGAGACTTTGGTTAAAAGTGGGAACTGCTTCTCCAGCTGGCATCTCGGGCAGACGGCCCCAATGGGCTCGCGCTGCAAGAACCCTCCAATCCCCTAACCCTACCCAGCTACGTGCCTATAATCCCCATTTCTCCTACACCCCATCGGGCTGCATTTCTTGTATCCGTGCGCTCGCTACTATCTCCCAGTCCATAGACGTCCCGAAATAGATCATCTCTTCATCGAACTTGTGCCGCAGTGCACTCGGGATACTCGTCTCTTCATTTTAAACGTACACAGCCATCCGAAGTTTCTGTGGCACGACTTCGACCCCCTATTCACGCTTGCCAAGCGAGCCGCACACATATGCTCCCTCCTGATTGTAGGGGACGTCAACGCCCCGCACACGGTCTGGGGCTACACAGCCGACAAACCCTAGGGCCGCAGGGTACGGCTCGCAGATCAGCAGGCTGGTTTCTCCCTACTCACAGACCCCAACACCCCTACTAGCATTGGGAACAGCGTCTGCGCAGACACTACTCTTGACCTTCCTTCACCGGCCGCTTCCCTCACGCTGCGTCATCTAACACCCAGGGGAATCTGGGTGCTGGTCACAACATTATCGAGATTGTCCTACAAGCAGGCTAACACACAAACCCTTCCTGGTGGTACCATCACGATGTGGGACTCCGTACCTCCCGAACAGCCCGCACTCTAGACACCATCTCAGACATAGCTACATAGTGAGATCAACTCCGGCGTGAAGTCTGCGCCATGACTCGCTCCCTCCCAGAGGACTGCCCTGCACACATGATGGATTCCGATTCCTGCCCCTATTGGAGGCCAATGCGGGTCTCGAACAGTGGTGGCGGCGTCTGCGCTGGAATAGAACACTCAGACGCCGGTTGGTCCGCCTCAACAGGGACATTGAGACGCCTGCAGCGGCTCTGTCTCGCCAAAATTGGGAACCCCTCTGCATAAGGCTGGACGGCAATATGAGCCTGCCCAAGACTTGGAGCCTATTCCGATATCTGACTGATTCTTAGTCCAAAAAACACCAGACATAGCCTCATAAAGCTCATATACACAACCGAGGTCTCCCCGCAGGAGCCCCTCAAGGAGCAGGAACCCTTTGCAGGCTCCCCCAACGACGTTCTCGACCAACCGATAGCCAGGTGGAAGTTAGGGCAAAACAAAGCACCTCAACACGTCCTCAGCTGCTGGCCGCTACGCAGTGCGTAACAAGGCACTCCGCGACCTCAATTCCTTTCCGTCAAAGCCATAATTAACCGACTACTTCAACGAATTCTGGCTGCGCGGAGGCCTCCCACCTCAGGTGGAAAGACGCTAAATTAGTCTTTCTTCAAAAATTCGGCAAATCACTTCTCCGCGCTAACCTACGTCGCATCTCCCTTACGTCGTGTGTGGGAAAGCTCACGGAGCTCGGTCTCCAGACTCGGCCCGCCCGGTATTTGGAGGACGACAACCTCATGCCTTCGTGCATGCTTGGTTTCCGCCCGGGCTTTTCCACTCAGGACGTCTTTGAACAACTAAAGCACCACTTCCGTGAGTCCCCCGTGGGCGACACCAAGGCTATCCTCGGCGTCAACATAACAAAAATTTTCGACAACGTTACCAACACAGCCGTCCTAGAAGGCCTCCACGCCTTAGGCGTAGGCCCACGGATGTACAACTACGTCCGCGATTTCCTCTCCGAACGCACAGCCATACTTACCCTGCGTGACCGCCGACTGCCCTCTCTCACTCGGAGCACGGGGAACTCCTCAGGGTTCACCTCTTTACCATAGCCCTACTCCAACTCCCTCACGAACTCTCCCAAGTACTCACCATACATTTCAGGCTCTAAGCTGACGACACCGCTGTCTGGACTAATCGAGGCAGCGACGACGACATGGAACAAAGCCTACAGTCGTTCCCCGAAATAATCGACTCACGCTCGCGCGCATGGCCTAGCCTGCTCTCTTTCCAAATCAGAACTGTTCCCCTATCGCACCAGGCCGCACGATACCGCCAACCCTCCCATCTTACTCACTCAAGGGCACCACCCCAATCCCCTGGTCTCTGATATACGCATCCTGGTCCCCGCCCTTACTCCCACGGCGCGCACGGCAACGCCATCTGAGCTCTCCAGACCCAAACCCAGCAAGATATCCTTCTCATTCGGCGCGTGGAAAACCGGCGCGCGGTCTGCGAGAGCGGAACGCTCTCCGCTTCACCCAAGCTTACATCACAGGCCGCATGGTGCACTCATTCCCCTACCTCCCCTTAAAGCAGAAGGAGAGGGACCGCATCAGTGCTCTCCTCAGGAGCTGCACGAAGGTTGCCCTCCGCCTACCCCCCAGCACCTCTACTGCCCGACTCCTCAACCTCAGTACCATAACACGTTTGAGGAGCTGCAGAGGCCACCCTAATAACACAGCTAACTCACCTGTCGCGTACTATGGCAAGCCGCAGTTTACTCTGCCAGCTAGGCATCGCCCAGGTCACCCATCCTACCGAGGGGGTTCCCCTACCTTCAGACCTACGCTCCCATCTCATCCTTCCCATCCTTAAGAGCATGCACTACGAGCACGACTGAGAACGCAGGGCAGCAAGCGCCAAATCCCTGCACAAACTGTACGGCGAAAGTTCCGAAGTAGCCTACGTGCGCGTGACAGCGTACTCGTCGGGCTTGCCCATGGTCCTCGCCGACGCTAACGATCAGGTCCGATTACTCGCATCAGTATCCATTACCACAGACTGATCCGAAAATGCAGATGAAGCGGCCATGGCGCCCGCTTTCATCTGCACCGCTGCCACCAAAATTCTCTCCGACTCAAAATCCGCCCTATCCAATTTCGGCTCGGCGTTTACGCATCTGGAACCCTAGCCGTCCCGTTCCTTTTATTAGGACTTCCGCGCACGCAGGTCACCCGGGTAACGAGAAGATCCACTCTATCGCCCAAAGTTTCACTTTCCAGGCCGGAGTGGGACCTCTTCCGCCATCCCAGGAGCGTCTGCTTACGTTCAGAGATATTCTTAGTTACTACCAAGATACCTGGCGCGTTTACTAACCGCCGGCTCTCTCCCTAACCGTAACCCAGGACTCCTGCTGGCGCAGACTCCAGACCCCTTCTGCTCCCTACCCTATTCCCCTTCATGCCCACTACCCCATCACTTTCTTTCCTCCTTTAAGCTCCGCCGGAAACCGAGAGACTTTCTTCACATCCTCCTCACTTGTCCTACCTTCCCACACCCTCCATCCCCAACCATGGTAGAGTAATACAGGGAGACTCTCCTGGCCTGCTCCTCTGGTGCTGACCAGCGCCGGATAATTACCGACGCCCTGAAGCGGATAACCGTCCAAGGGCTCTTCTTCGTCCTGTAAATGTTGCTCCTGAAGGGATGCTAAGGGGTTTGTTCCACTTTGTATTGCTTGGTAATAAAAGTTTGCACCACCCCGCTGCCACGTGCAGACAATAGGAGAGTTGAAACGGTAATGAGAGGAAAGATTGAAAGGACGCGCGCCGCAACAACTGCGCCATGTTCGAAGCGACGACGACGGTCAAGCTACAGATACCGCCGATGACAACGAGCACTCGCGACATGTGCTAGAGCTCCTAGATTCCATCCCCGTAGGGCCAAAAAGCCACGTCTCCCACAGGGGTCCAACCACACGGGTACAGCCGCACGCCTTTTGTGCTGTCGGCCACGTATCACATCCCTATGAGACGCGAGGTGGCAGGCCGGCCGCGTGTACAACACGTGACAAAAACTTCCATCGCGCGCTTTGATGGCCAGTTCAGATTCACGCGCGTCTGAGATGGTACCTTGAGTGGTGACTGCTGCGACGCCATAGGGCGTTCGTTTCGCTGTGTGGAGAACAGCTCGACTGGCTCAAGGCCTCTCATACGGCATTGCAGGTCTTGTTACAACAGCCCGTTTGCCGCCCGAAGAGATCACGAAGGGCTTGCTTTGACGCTACTCTCCGCAGTGGCTGTCCAGTGCGTATTCTGGCGAACAGACGCTCACATCACAGCCGTTTACGTTGCACGCGTTCATGGGCGTCTCATCTGCTTACACCATGCACCACCGCTGGCACTGTGCACTTTCTTTCATGTCCCGTCGATTGCAGAGAAGAGTGACAAGCCACTTATCATCGCCCGTCCGCCGCCCGAAAAAGTCACGAAGTTTTGCTGACAAGCTGCTTCTTGAGTGACCATGTTGCGCTGCCGTTTTCCTACTTCGCCTGACGACTTGCGGTGAAGGTCAAAGGCCGTTGCTTCTCTTCTGCCCGACTTAAGTGGTGAGGAACGCGAGCTACACTCAGGGCACTCAGTCCTACCGACGTTCGCCAGGTCAATTATTTGCAAATAATTGCTGGTGGTTTAGAAGTGGTTACCTCTCGTCGAAAGCGAAAAGCCGCATCTTTTTGGCTACGTAAATGGTCGAGCGACTGGCGGTTTCCATTGATAGCCATACTGACATACACACTGTAGAAGGCATTTTTTTATTTGTTATACATCTTCCTTCCTTGGAAAGGACATAAACTGCGCGACCATGGCTTCTCGGTGCGCGGCTACGGCAAAATGTTCATCTTCCTTCATCGCTCCAAGCGTCTCGTAGTGAGCGCGCACACATGCGCTTATGCGTTATTGTGCATTTTTATCGTGAAGACTTTCAAAAATATCCGCGCCTCAAGCGCTGGCTCATTTGCGGTAAAACCGCACAAAGAGCGTGCGTATTATCGTAAGTTTTGTAATGTCGCTAGTTTTACAACGGTATTTGCTGAGTTGAGCCGTGCATGATGCGAAAACGTAATCGTCTGCGTCGAGATCGGCGAACCGAGACCCAGCGAAACAAATGACGGCAGTGACGCCATTTGTTTCCTGCGGTGAAAAGTGGCACGAGAAGGCACCGAGGCGAGCGTTGCAAGAAGCGCGGGCCAATTTGATACACAGTTACGGCCTTTTCGTCTGCTTAAACTGAAGCGCTTCCAACATTTTCGGGTAACTGAGCGGGAAAAAAATAAGAACTCACTTAACGAGGCTTTACCTTTAAAAAAATATTGATTGATCTCTTTTTCTACGGAGTGACTTTATCCAATTCAGCTCATATCGTCTGCTTTCGTGACTTTGCGAAAGCATCGGAGGGTGACAGCAGAAAACAGGTGGTGCCACTGACGACCTTCAGCGAAAAAACCGCGTTTACACGCATCGGTTCGTCAATCTCTACGCACGCAATCATGGTTATACATCATGCACGGCTCAACTAAGTAAGTACCGTTGTCAACTTGCTACGATACAAAAGTTACCATAGTACGCAAGCTCTGTGTGCAGTTTTACCTCAAACGAGCCAACGGTTGAGGCTGGAGAATTTTTGAAAGTCTACACGATAAAAATACACAATACTGTATACGCCTCAACTTTTTGCTCTTCCGCTTTTATATGACAAAAGCTACAGCAGCAACACCAACGGCTATTACACCAACTATCTCGACTTTGACCTATGACATTGACGTTGACCACATAGACCACATTGGTGTCGATCCTGACTATTACGAGTTATTCTGATGGTTTGACGTCTAGCTACATTCGAGGTCAAACTTGCGGCCCCGCTAACGGCTCGAAAAGCTGGCGTAGTGAAGCTTTTCGCTTCAAAACATAGTTGTTCATTTGCCATTCTTTCGCGCTCAGAGAAGCCAACTGCAGAAGTGAAATGCGCTGTTCATTACCTGCCATGGACAATGGTTGGGTGACAGTCACCTGGATGACTGCTCCGTACAGCGGTGATGAATGAGTGTAGGGAGTCGGTGTAAGGTGGCACACTTCCACGGGGCCATGTCGTGTAGTGAAACTGAGTCACGCTCCGTATCTGCCCTTCCTGGAGATGAAAAAGTATGAAAAATGATCATTAGACCAGCGCTATCAAGATTCTAAACTGCAGTGAAATAAAATTTTCCCCAATTTTTGCAATTTATGATAGCATCTTGCGAGACGTAGCATGTGGAAATTAAGTTTTTGTGGGTTAAGCTTCTCAATGCTTTTAAAGCGAACGCGTACCGGCATGCAGAGACGAAAAAAAATTCAGGAGGGTACTTTGTTGACCCAAAGTATAGTGAGGCGAAAGCCTTTACTGCAGGTTTGCTGCTGGTGTCACTGATGTGTGGTGAAGAGATGTCGATTAAGTACACAATTGTTTGTGAATCTTAAATGCTAAAGACACTGGAGGACGCTTGGGTGGCATCCGTCTGATTGGACTCGTGTCCTTAAACACTCTACAGCGTCCTTACGCTAGACATGGAGAACTCCATATGCGTTGGCAGGAAGTAGCGTAGTTATTCCATTTCCGGCTTTTGTGGGAGACGGCCGTGTGATGGGAAGCGCGCTCTGAGCGAAGCGCGCTCTGAGCGCGCTTCGTTATCGGTCATGTCTGGCCGAGGTTTCGGTGAGCGACGCCCACCACTGGGCTATCGCTTAGTTTTAGCGACGCTGCCTACGGGAGACGCAATGAAGACCACGATTTTCCTTCACTCCGATATTGCCGGGCGGCCTTCTCGCATACAGGATTTTCGGGAGCCATTGGAAACTGCCTGTGTTCTACCCTTCGTGGCTGGCATTGGAGCCTTTCAAATGTCGCATGTGTGGGTGTTGAAGCTTAAAACTGCGGGAGCGAAGAAACGACTGCTGACAGAAGGAGCACTATAAGTGAAAAAAGCGCTATTGTGCAGTTATTGACCCCAACAAACGTGAGTTGGTCTTCAGGATGCCCTGCGTGCCCTTCTACATGCCGAATGAATCTGTGCAGAAAGATTTTGAAGACTTGGGAGATGTGACAGACGTCACTCATGAGCAGTGGAACAGTCGGGGTTTCGAAGACGTCGAACCGACAACCCGGCTAATGCATATGGTTCTGAAGGAGGGGCCCTCCATCGATGCTTTACTCCACATGTTAAAGTTTTGCGGAGGGAAACTGTTAGTGGTGGCGCCTGGACGTCCACCAATATGCCTACTGTGGAAGATGACGGGACTGCCACACGCCCAGGTGCAGCTTGTGTCGGTCCTTCGGATACGAACAGGAACGATGCTTCCGCACGTATCCGCGTTTGGCCATGGGTGCTGCTCCGCCGCCGCATGACGACGGGAGTGAGCTGCTCATGGACCAGGATGAACTGGAGAACTCCGGAGCCCCGCCCCCATCAGGACTCAGCGACGGCCCTGCTTTCCGGCAGCCGGAGCTGCCTGCTGGCGACGAGAAGTCACGAGGTGACCCCGCTGCAGAAACGACTGTCAAGAAGGCGGATGCTGCTGTGCCGCCAGAAGAGCCAACGAGGGAGGGCACTTCCGGCGACCACGATTCCGAGGCGCCGATGGATTGGACAGTCGCTTCCATTGAGCGGCCTTGTGACTACGAAAAGGCATCGGCTGCGGAACGAGAACTTCGTCGTCTAGAAATTCATTGGAGAGGGGAGGGAGCCAAGAAAGACAAGATAGTCTTGTCACGGTCCTCTTCTCTCACTCGCGATGAGAGACAGAAGCAGTGAGCTTTAGTCACTGTTGTTTGCTGTGTGTACGCTATGGCTTATTAGAGGAAACCGCTAATAGTTGGCACTCTGAACGTACGAGGACCTGCCTTGACGCGTAAGCAAGTGCAGTTGAACCGACTGTTTGGCGATTTAGATCTATGTATCGCGGCTATTCAAGAAACAAAAGTGTAGGGTGAGCAGCAAACAGATAACATAGTGCTTGGTTTTCGGTCACTATTCAATGTTTGTGTAAGCCATGCGGCTGGTTTGTCGGTGGGATGCTGTCTTTTCCTGAGGAGAAACATAGGCATAGTAAAGGAACAAATAATAACTCGTGCAAGGGGGCGGTTTATCGTGTGTGACTTCCCATACGAAACAATTGCGGTGAGGGTTGTTGTCCTGTATGCTCTACGATACAAAAGAAACGGCGTGGATTTTGTGAACAGTTAGGTTCTTTCCTTAAATACAGTCGAGTGCTCATATTATTGGGAGATCTCAATAGTGTTTTGGACCCTAAAGATCGTTTGAATGGAAAGGATGTAAAAGACCTGAGTGCTGATCTGTTGAATAGTGTACTCGATGAGTGCAGTGCAGCTTAGAGGTCGTAATGGGCCTGGCGAAAAGTCATAAACATGTGCATTCTACGCATTATCAAGGTAGTAGCCACGCACGACTGGAGAGAATATATGCTTCGCCGGAGTTTTCGACTTCCTGTAAGCTGTGTGAAGTGAAGCAAGCGTCATTTAGTGACCACTGCATTGTTACGGTAACTTTGGGAGGAAGGAAGCCGCGTATAGCAAAAATGAACTGGGATATGTGGAAACTAAACTCAAGGCTTATAGAAGACGACATGTTTTTAAGGAAAGCTAAGGATGGCATGGATATGTTTATTAATAGTGAAACAAGATATATATTGAATCTTGGGATCGCTATAAGCAGCAGATGAAAATTCATGCCACTGAGCGTTCAACCATAATAAAGTATGAGGAAAAAATTGGCGGTGGTTTAGCTCTGGTTAAACATGAAGTGACGCGATAGCTACAGCCGGCTGAGCTGAACTTGATCACGTGACCGACCACGTGACGAACCACGTGATCAGCCGCGGCACCGCGCCGCCGGCAGCTGCTCCGCACCACGTGACCAACCACGTGACAGCGTGACCGCTACGCTGAAGGCTCGAAATGCTAACGCAATGTAGCTGTCGCTACAAAATGGCTTCCTGGCGAAATGCCAACAAAACGCAAACTCTCAGATGAAAATCGACACGCGCGCTCGAACGAGATCTCAGTTATTGAATACAAAGGACAAATGCTCAATGGTCAAAATGCAGTTTCGAGTGCATTATTGGAACATTACCGTGAGCTGTTTGCAAGCAAAGCACCAAGTGAAGAAGTGTTTCGGGAAAACTATTTGCCACTGATGCATAAATTGGGAAATAAGATTACTGAAGAACTAGAGAACGAAATAAGTATTAAAAAAAATAGCCGTAGCAATTGAAGAATTGAATACCGGAAAGTCGCCTGGATCTGACGGTTTGAGTGCGGCCTTTTATAAGAGCCTTAAATATGACCTTGCCCTTATGCTTTATAAGCATCTCAGGAGTGTTTTGAGGTTGGTAGGCTTCTACCTTCGTTTAACAGTGCTCATACGGTCTTAATTCCTAGGACAGATGACCCAGCCATTCTGGTAAAGGTAAGGAGCTATAGACCGATCACGCTAACAAATGTTGATTATAAAAATCCGATAAAAGTGTTAGCTAAGCGATTGAAATACGTAATAAAGGTTATTGTAGGACCCCACCAAACGTGTGGAATAAAAACAAGAAGCATATTTAAAAATATTCATGTAGCACGCAGCGTGCTCTGTGATGCTCTAAATAACCAAGTGTTTATTGTTCAAATTGACTTTGAAAAAGCATGTGATTAAGTGTCTCATGAAATACTCTTTTGTTTGTTGGAACATATTGGTATTGGTTCGCTTGTTCTCAAAGGGGTAAAAATGACTTATGTATGTTGCTCGACACAGCTTATGATAAACAAACTGTTGTTAGTTAGTTAGTTATATTGATTTTAATGGCGCAAAAGCAACTATGGCTATGATGCGCCAAACACAAGGTTAGGTTCTTGTTAAATGCTACACTTTTTATACCTAGAGTTTGTTTAAAACATTGGCTTCATTAAGAAACTTAAAAATGCTTGAAAGATCAACCAGTGCTTGATCACCTAAAAGCAACTTGGGGTGTAATGGGATGTATTCATTGTAGAGTGTTGTAAAATATTTTTTTCTTAGTTGTTCCAGTTTTCTACATGAAATTAAAATGTGATTTACAGTGAGTACATCGCCGCACATTTCGCAAAGAGGTTTGTCTTGTTTTGTCAGTAAAAAGTTGTGTGTAAGGTGTGTGTGCCCAATGCGTAGTCGACATAAAATGACTTCGGTAAAACGTTCTTGATGTCTACATGATTTCCATTCTCCTAAAACGGGTTTTATAGAATGCAGTTTGTTGTTTGCTTGTTCTTCCCATGCAGCCTGCCACTTAATTCTGAGTTTACTGTGCACTAATTTCAAAAAATCCCTGTGTGGTATGTTATCTTGTTTTATTTGATCAATTCGAGCTTGTGCTGCGCATGCATCTGCTCTCTCATTACCTACAATTCCAACATGGCTGGGCACCCAGCAGAATATAATGTTATGATTTTGTTTTTTTATTTTAATTATGTTATGTATGATGTTTCCTATAATGGGTTCAGCGGCGTTTCTACAGTGCAGCGCTTTGAGCATACTCAGTGAATCGGTGTAAATGACGCTATTTTTAATGTTTTCTTTTACTATTTGGTCTACTGCTACAAAGACTGCATAACTCTCAGCAGTAAAACAAACTGTTGTCTTAAAGAATTGATGTAAGGGTATCTGTTCGACAAAGATGTTTTGCAATTTATTTGGAGCCTTTTAGTAGGATGATAACTGAGAGTGGGCTCATCCGGAGTTTTAGGTTGAGAGCGTGTGAATTAAGAATACTGGCATACGCTGATGATGTGGCGCTCTTTGGTGAAAACCGCAAAAGTATTGAAGGAGCGTTACAGGTAACCGAAAGGTTTTGCAGGCAAACTGGGAACGCGGTTAATTTATACAAATGTCTCGGAGTCTAGCATGGGCAAAGGGACTTAGAACGTGAATTGTTCTGCGGGATCCGATGGGCTACAACTCCCGGAGTTTATTTGGGAGTCCCTCGGGAAAAATAAGAGAGAATACCAATTACTGGAATGAAAAGGCGGAATAAATCAGGGACCGGAAGAAATGGTGGATGGGCCGTAATATTTACAATTTCGCGCGTGCAACTGTATGTAATCACCTTTCTCGTGGGAAGGATCATGTATTTACTCCCAGTATTATATTGTGCACGAAACAATGTCCAAAGGTCCCACCGGGTTTTTGCGGTCTTCATTTTAGCGTCCAATTGGGAACGAATTCGTACAGATAATCTCTTCCGGAAAGTAAAGTTCGGAGGACTGTCTCTAATGCATCTATATGTGCGGCAGGTGGTTTTAAGGTTTTGTTTCTTGCGTGACCAAAATGACGCCTTGCTGCGAACAAACATACAAATCATGTTATCTAGTGCACTTACAGAATTCTTTCTTTCTTCGTGCAATGCTAGTAGGTACACAGTGTCTCGCTTCCTACGAGAGGTGGTCTGGTCGTACAGGTTTTTGGAAGTGCGGTTCTCTCTAGAGTATTTAGCGAGTGTAGCGCCGAAGCGGCTATACAAGGATCTTGTTGAACAGTTGTTTCCAGCTCCACTGTACAGAACCTTATACTGTGAAGGCCCTGGGAAAGACGTTCGCAGGCGAGTTAAGAAGATGACTGTTGCAGCTGGGGTCAAAACATTCTTTTTCAAATTACATACAGGAACCCTACCAGTAAAAACATGGCTAGAGGAAAAGGGCCTTTTTGTTCTTAGAGGCTCAAACCGTCTCTTGTGTTGAAAAGCAGACACGGTAGAACACGTGTTCCTGGATAGTTCGGATGCGATGTTCTACTGGGATGTTTTGAAAAGAACGCTAAAAGAAGACTTGCCATTGACACCGCGCGAAATTTGGTACCTGACCTAATTTGGAGGAGTATAATTGCTGTTAGACATGGTATCTTGGATGCGCGATCAGTATGCGATTATTTTGTGGAACATGCGTATAAATTAAGATACGTCCTGAAGCTGCAGGACTATGCGGATGATGTATTGAGTCTGATGGACCAACTTGTTGTAATGAAAGTCCATTAGACACGGTTGCCTGCCTAGGGGCATGGCAACTACGATATTACTGATTTATTTATTCATGCAATAACGAGAAAGAATAGGAAGTACCGTAGTCGTTAGCACACTCGGCTGCGGTATGGAAGGATGGTGCCTCGAATCCCGCCGCGGGCAAGGATTTTTTCTTTTATCGAGTTGACATCATTTGATTGCCAGCTGTAGTATGACAGACTTCGCGTACGGACCGACAACGATGAGCCATTAAAGACTTCCGCCTTCACAGTGCGCTTTGTGGTCGTCTAGCCACCTTCATGTTCTATTTCACTGAAACTTTGGCGTGATATATAGGTAGTATGGTAGTTATCCCTGATGTGGTTTCTGATCGACACAAAATGTTTGCGCATCTATGGAAAGAGCTAACAGTATGATTGTCACTTAAGGAGGCAGGCTTTCTTAAATTACCAGTGTCCGTACAAGTGTTAAAGCAACGGGTAATGAACTCCAATTCGGTATATGTCATTCAGAAAGAAGAAAAAATAGCCATTGGTTATTTTTTGAACACTGAGATTATTAACAAGCAACATATGTGTAACTATTTGGGTGTGATTTTTTCATCTTACTGTTCGTGGAATACCCATTTCAGTAATGCTGTTTCAAAGGTTGCCAGAGCACAAAATTTCATTCAGCGATATCTGAAATGCCAACCTTTTCTCCTGAAAAACAATTCATGCATTCCATACGTTCGACCGATCGTGGAGTATGCGTGTTTTGTTCGAGGCCCTCACCAGAAAACCTTGATTGATCAGATCGGGACAATAAAGAATAGAGCAGCAATTAAGATTCGTTCTGGGCCGGTACAAGCGAGGGTAGAGCCCCAATAAAATGGGAAGCGCTCTCTTATCGTCGAAGAAAATTGCTCTTGAAGTTACTGTTTCGAATTTATAACAACATGACCGGAATTAACAAAGCTACTTATTTTCAACAACATCACTACATATCTAGAATAAATAATCAGGACGTCAATATACGAGAATACCGCACTAGAAGGAATCTTTAGGCTAATTCACTTTTGCAACTGTGACTGAGTGTAATCATTTATCCTTTAAACAAGTGTGCGGCACAAAAGACCATTTCTTCTTGAACAACTTGCACATCCCCCCTCCCTTCTTCTTATACGCACTTTGGCAAAGCGGGGTGCGTCTGAATAAAGAATAAAGACACCACTGTGACGATGCGACGTAGACATGCCACTGCAAAATGAGCTCGCAACACCACGGAAATGTCAATGCAAGCAAGAGTATACTTTTTCTCTGAAACGCATGAGAACGTGAAAGAGATTTTTCATGCGTAAAAATGCGGCGAATTTTTAGTGTTTGAATGGTGATGCATTTCATGCTGATAATACACGTGCAACCTTCATCGCGTCAATGAATTGTGAGGGCAACGGTAGAGACCGAAAGAGAGGAACAAATAATCCCCGCACGACTCAATCGGGTGACATTCGTAATGGCCGAGCAGCACTTGATGACGCACTCATCAATAGTACAAGTATGCACAGCTTATTGATGTCAAATAACGACAGAATTGCTTACCACTTGGAAAGTCCTTCATGCATGCATTGCAAGAAAAGTAGTAGAAGGCACACTGCGCCTAAAGCGACGTTCTTGGGCCGCGTTGTAGTGCTCAACTGCCCCTGTGGGCCGCTTCCACTGCCATTGTTAAGGCTTACGCCTTACTTGCGCCCCTGCGCGAAAATCCGTGTGTGTGGGTCTATGTGCGTGCGTTTACGTGCGCGTTTATGTGTGTGCGTGCGCGCGTAACTAGATGGCACTCATAAATGATGGCGTCCTCCCGCAATCTGGCAGGTGGCAGCTAAAGTAATGCCTGGTCGCACAAGGGTGCTTGGGACAACCTCCACCGGTGGCAGCACTCATCCTATTTTACGGCGGTGGCGCACCGTTTAACCGCTGCACCACCGCTCCAGGAGAAGTACAAGAAGTATGAGGGATCTACCAAAGTTAAGCAGAGGAAAACAAATTCTGGCGTATATGAGCATAAACCGCTTAGCTATTGCGTCACACTATTAAAGCGGAATACGGGCTGCTCTAGAGCGGCGACTGCCCTCGCGAAGTTAGCGCGCAGATCAGAACAGGTGCGGTGGCGTCACGCGGCGCTGGCTGCGCAGAGCCATGCAGAGGTAGATTTGCAGGCTGCACGGCATCGGCTTGCATCACGCCGCAGCGCGCGGCGACTCCCTTCACAAAGTGAGAGGGCGGCTGTGCGCCTTCTCACACGTAAGCAGTCTTGTCTCTGCCGACGTTTTTTCTTTCGCCGCTGCGGCCACAGACACAAACACGAGGCGTGCTCCGTAGTGTACATGCCTGGCGTACTTGATCGCACTTTATGGGCATGCAGATCCGAGTGAACTCAGCGCAACCTTGCGAAAATTTCGTCAGATAGTCTATAGACTGTCCAGAGACTTTTGTCTACGAAGTCTGTAGTTTGTTTATATTGTAGTTTGTCCACAGTTGGTCGCACAACAGTGATAATTGTGATGGGATAGAAGCCGCAGCAGTGGCGACAGCGGATTAACAATAACGTGAACAAAAAGAACGAATCGGAAGATTCTTTCTTTTGTATGAAAATTTTTCTATAGGATAGATCTGATGTGATTTGATGTGATGTGATGTTAAGACTGTCTTATGGCCTCGTCCTTTTCGAATGGATTGCTTAAGCAGAACATATGTTTGTTACAAGGGTGCGCGAATAAAATATTTCCAGAAATAGATAAAATAAAATTTTTACTAGAAGTCTTTGTAAATTCCTATTAGAAAACGAGAGAAGAAAAAAAATATGAATATGGTAGATTTAGCAATATTTGCTCTCGTGGAAGCATTTTAAGAGCGCTCGCTCTTACTCATCACGTTTCAAGATTTTCGTGGGGTCTGCTACCACCCTTGATCACAGAGCTATCTGTGGCAGCAACTATCCACCACGTTTCGTGATTTCGTGAGGTCTCCTGCCACCCTGAGATCTAAGCGCCATCTGTGGCTGCAACTAGAAAACAGCGCATCGCGCATTGAGACTTGTAGCGCCATCTACAATAGCACTGTAAAAACAACCACCCTGCCACGTAGGAATGGTCACATCACGGTCCAATATAGTGGATAGAGGTGGAACTATGTGAGTATGACGTCAGGGGACCAAATGTTGGCATAGTTTCAGTTTCTCTAATTCAAGATGTCGGCTATTAAAATTGGTTGTGCCCTCTCATCCTTTAACTCAGGGAAGGGATAAAGGAGGGATGGAAAGAACAAAGAGGTACCGTAGAGGAGGGCCCCGGAATAATTTCGACCAGCTGGGGATCTTTAACGTGCACTGACCGACCAGCTGGGGATCTTTAACGTGCACTGACATCAAACAGCACTCGGGCGCCTATGTGTTTCGCCTCCATCGAAACGCTGCTGCCGTGGTCGGGTTCGAACCCGGGAACTCCGGATCAGTAGCCGAGCGCTTTCACCCCTAAGGCAGCGCTGCTTGAAAACTTTTGCTCTTGATTTCGCGAAATGCGAAGGCGGTTGCTGCTTTGTCCGTATCTTTCAAACGATGTCCATCAGAAATGTAACTTTATTTTGCAGTTCATGCAGGAATAAAGTGCTACCAAATGATTATTCAACATTTAAAAATTCCTTTTCTTGCAGCAATGCTGAGTTTTCAAAGTTGCCTCTTAACTTAAGCAAATGGAATGGGTAAGAGACGCCTGTGAGTTAGGGCCTCTGAGATCGGGCATTAGGACGCTGTGGAGAGCACTTGTCTCAGCGTTGGGACTTTTCCTAATCCTGAAGACCAATGATGAGTATTATGAGCAGTAATGGACTTGCATTCCACGCAGAAATATCACGGCAGCATGGTGGGCGTCATCAGAATGCGTCTTGTTTTTGAAATGATTTTCAAGAAAACAACAACAGCTCTTACTTCCAATTGGTAGAAATTTATAGAACTCTATTAGCAACCACGTCACTGTATTAAATTCGGTTCGCATAGTTTCCAGCATGCCCTTTTCAGAGCATCGAACAGGAGGACATTTGGTTCCCTACTAAAAAAAATGGCCGTGGTTTAGCTCTGGTTAAACCTGGAGTGACGCAACAGCTACAGCTGGCCGAGTGGAACTCGCTCAGTCGAATTGCAACGTCAGTCTTACGCCGCTGCGTTTTGCTGGGCGTTCCTTCTTAATCTTCGTCCCTGGACGTGATTCACTCTCTCCCCCGTTCCACTCCCCGCACTCAGTTTAGCCGGCGCGCTGCGCCGCCGGAAGCTGCTCCGCACCACGTGACCACGCGGAGGCGCCGTCACGCTGAAGGCTCGAAAAGCTAGCGTAATCTATCTATCGCTACAGAACTTCAGACTTTTTTACACCTTTTACAAGTCTGTTAGCACTGATAACCCTTATGTTATGCCATCTTAAGCAAAGATTCTATACCGGCGCTGCCGTCGGGCACTTTATAGCCGCAACACGCGAAACAACAATTTCAGCAACGCTAAAACAGTTCCTACGGCAATTCCAACAGCCAGCGGGGACCCTGAAACCCGTCGGAGGCAGCGCTCCTGGAACAATAACATTTGAGTACTACATTCTTGAGCGTGCGCTTTAGAGTGCTGGAATCGCAAGTGTGTCGTGAGGCAGCTCTTGCACAGATCGGGTACCCTTTACAGTTCGACGCAAATTCGCCTTCAAAAATTACCTGCCGTAGATGCCGAAGCTGCCTTCTTTCCATGGTAATCTAAAACATTACTACTGGCAGTTTCTTCATCAAACAAAAAGATAAAAATATCTAAATAGATTAAGAAGATATACTGAGTAGGAACAATAACGCACACAAACAGCCAAACTACGTACTATAGACACGGGGACACTATCATTTCGCATCTCCAGAAATGTCCTTTTCTTAAAATTACTCTGGCACACCATGAAGAAGAAGATCCTGTTACCTATTTGCTGCATAGCAGCGCTTTAAATAAGCTTGACACATGTTTGTCTGCACCTCCGTTAGCCCCCTGTCGCATCCGTATCGATTTTTTATCATGCTGTGGTTCTCAATGTTTTTAATAGTTACCTTGTTTCAAAAAACGTCTTCTTATATCGCTGTAATAAAAATTTTGTGGCCATGTATATGGAATTCTGTAAATCATAATGACCTTGCACGTCGTGTTTCTTACCTGCCATAAAAAGTATTTCTGAGCAATACGGCATTTCGCCTCCATAAGGCTTTCGCTGAAGGCGGCATGGTCAGTAGTAGCCGGAACTATGGGATGGCAATAGCAACATGGCGCAGTTTCCACTGAGAATAGCATGACTGCCTTCAGAAATTCATGTTATGTGAACAAAACAACTGTACCAGTTCTTCATCCGCGCTTCCAGACTTCCATGTTGAGGCTCTTTCCTGAACTATGTCCTCGCATAGGTTATAAAATCTACGTCAATCGACACCCAAATGGTGCAGTCGGCATATGCGATTTTATCGTCTGACAGACAGTGCCCTGCACAGAATGTGAAATACAATACATGTATTTGGCTCAGTGGTGTTGTGAGTGTAACTCAAGTCCTGATTCCTTATGGTACTCACATTCAATTTAATGCTTTAAGGTTAACCTCTTTCGGAAACAAGAATTTACTATACAACAATGAAAGGAATGAGGGAACGCTACCCTACTTCTTTTCTAAAACACTGGAGGTTGTCCTTACCCAGTATGCAAACTTCGCTTGGCTTTGTCTTCTGCCGTATATGCCATACCGGCCTATCCCTTTAGTTCACAAAGTTTCGCCTAATGGTTCAGGATTTATCTCGCGAAATGGGTGCATGGCAGAATAAAGGACAGCTATACTTTTGGTCCTTAAGAGAGCATGTAGGTTTTCTCTTAGACAACCTATCATGCCTCTGCCATGGCTATATGTGCCAGCCCATCAGACTTCAGAATCTATGATATGTATTGAAGCATTATAGTTAAATACTACAAAAGGACACCTAGAACAGGGAGATGCACTTACCTTCATCAGAAAGAAATTGTGACCTGGTGTCTATTTTTTCACACAGCTATGTAGTAATTGCTACAAACGTTTGTAAGTCTCCTCTGTGTATCGTAACACACGAGGACTGGTGAAAGAAGATTAGCACTCCTGCCATGATTGTGATGGATTATGTGTCATACCTGCTATTATAAACTTTGCGAGGCACTTACCATTGACAGTTCGAACTCCCGCACAACAAAGTCTGCACTCAATGTGGTGTTTTTCAGAGCCACAGTTATTGCACCATAGACTTGTTTTGATTCCGGCCAATACGCAACCTGCAAAGAGAATCGAGAGCTTCAGCCATGGCCCTTAGTAGTATTGGAGTTCTACGTGTGTGCTGAAACTCTGAAGAGGAAGCAGTGTTAGGCGAGAGCACTTAGGAATAATAAAGCTCTCTTAACTTCACCAGGCTTTACGATTCATTTTATGGCATAAATATATGTGAATGATAACAAAACCTACTGAAGTAAGATGTTTCAACCAAACAGTTATTTTGGAAGTAGTAGCTTTCATGGTACTGCGGAAGAAGCGCCCAATCAAGTATAAGAATGGGTGTTGAGATCAAATTCTTAGTCATTTGTATCTATAACTCAGCTCTCCTAATTTGCTCCTTTAAAACTTTACTCAAGATTTCTAAACACAACTTTACAATCAAACAAAACAAACCTAAATGTTTATAAACTTACCCATAACCCCAGATAAATACCCGTGTATGTTGGAGTACTGTCGGGAGGAAAAAGGTTGCGTACCTCGCGAGCATCGCAATAGACTGCACCATAAGGCAATTTTTAATCACGCCTTCTGACTAGTCTAACAAGGAGATCATCGTTTTACAGAAGAGGCGTTAGTGCGAAGCTAACTAAAAACAACTTTTTTGACCAGTGCCGTCGTACACTTTGTGCGAAACCGCGCTGGCACCTTGTGCGAGGACACGCATTTATTTGCTTACCGGTGAGCGGAAGAGGCAAGGGAGACGAGGACGAGTTGTTGCGTTTGGAAATATAATACGAGCAATGTTTTACAGCCTTTGAAGGCAACACTGCTCTGCACCAGAAAGTATGGAGATGGGTAGTAGAGGAAACAAGAGAAGGAATTGAGTGTTAATTAGAGGTGTGTATGAAGAAAGCGGGATATCACGGGAGTTGAAGGGATTTACGCCGGCTGAGGTTATGAGGGCGTTAGAGGAAATGCATGAATTATATAGGCTTAAGAAAGGCCAAGAAACTGCGGAATCCAGTGAGTTGACAGGATTGTGGGAGCAGGAGTGAGTGCTCCATATCAGTGGGGAGGTCCGTATGCCATAGCTCAGAAGCCGACTCACCTGTGCTCCGAGAAAGTCGCACAGGCATAGTCATAGATAAGGCTATCGATAATTTCGCAGCCATTATAGTGTGAGCGGTAGAAATAAGACTTTTTATATCCAAATTTTCTGGAGGCGCTTAAGTACGCACCGGCCTGAAGCCTGGGGAAAACGGATCGTGCCGCACGAGAGAACATCGATGACATAAACCCGCGAGGTTGTGGCATAATCGACTTGTGGGCCAGTAGGTCTTCACTGAAAAATCTCAAATATAGCTCGACGGGCGCAGCCGTACCTGCTGGCGGTGTTTGAAAAAGGAGCGCGAGGATTGTCGGCTTTCATCACTAGACAGGAATTTGTTTCATTTCCAAGCTGATTAATGCGGCAGGTAAGCTGTTCCAGGCGGACAGTGGATAAGGTTTCCTGGATGACGGTGAACTTGTGTGCAAGAAAGATTCTCCCCAGTGGCGAGTTTCTTTGGTGGAGGGTGCGCTGGAGCGCGGAGCAGGAGTCGTAGGAAATAACCGAGGGGACGGAGACGGTTTGATCCTCAGGGAAATCGGCGGCAAGGCGAACTCCTGCGATTTCTGCCCTGGACCTGCCCACACCCAGGGCAACATGCCCGCTGCCCCATTAAGTGGGCAGCTCGAGCAACTGACGCGGACCCTGGCCGCTACTCTGCAAGCAATTACGCTTCTCCCAGCGGCGTCCCAGTCGTCACTAAACGTGGCGCAGGGACTTCAACTACAGCCAATCCACGATGCATAGACCTCCATTGGTGACCCCCCAACCACGGGTTCTCCAGTGGAACTGCCGTGCCTTGCGCCCACGAAGAGCTGAACTTATCAGCCGCCAACATGAGATGCCACAACCCCGGGAAGCAGACATAACCACCACCTGTTCGGCCCCCTTGATCATCCGGGAGCTCTCTGCAGTACTCAGTCGTTCCAGGCGCCGCACATCCCCGGACATAGATGACATCACGTATCAGATGCTGCGGAACCTGGGCGAGGACCACCTGGCCAACCTGCGGTCCTCTTTCAACAAGGTGTGGCGGAGAGGGATCCTCACTGACCTATGGAGAACGGCCCTAGTCGTTCCTGTCTTGAAATCAGGCAAGCCGCCATCGGCCATCACCTCCTACAGGCCGGTCTCCCTCACGTCTGTCCCAAGAAAGGCCATGGAAGCCATGGCCCTTGAACGCCTATCATGGGTGGGCCATGTCACCGGCCACTTCCCAGAACAGCAATCCGGGTTTCGTCGCCATCGCTGCACTGCTGACTCCATTGCAGACTTGGTATCTACCCTGGAGGATGTAAAACACAACCGCCACATAGTGTGCCTGACTCTCCTCGACATACGAGGTGCCTTTGACAACATCCGGCACAAGGCCATACTGGAGGCCCTCAACATCATGGGCATCTCCAGCTGCCTCTTCCAGTATGTCCAGGGCTTCGTGGTTGACCGCCATGTGTGTTTCCTCCTGGGCAGCATCACCAGCTGACCGCGGCTCATCTGGCGTGGTGTCCCCCAGGGCAGCGTCCTGAGCCCGATGCTGTTCAACGCTGTCTTGGCCCTTCTTCCTGGCCTCCTGCCTAAGGACCTCCGGCTACCTATCCACGTGGCAATCTACGCGGATGACATTGTCATCTGATGTCGTGGACCCCGCAGACAGAAGGTCCACACCATCAAGAACGTCCAGCGGGCCATCGATGCTGTCGACGCCTTCCTGGAGCGTGCTGGCCTTGGCATCTCTCCCACGAAAACCCAGGCGATGCTCATGAACACCAGTGTCAGTGCCCGTCCAGGCCATACCTTCTTTCACTTTGGTGGCCGTGACCTCTCATGGAGCCATGAGGTGAAATACCTCGGTCTCCATATTGACGCCCAACTAACATGGAGCCTGGCAGTGCGTCACTTCGTCGCCCAGTCCTCCAGAGTCCAGAAGGCCATACGGTCCCTCCTAGCCAAGGGGGAACGGCATCACCTCCAAGCTGGGACTCCAGCTCTACCACGGCATGGCCGTACCGCAGTTCACCGATGCTATACCACTTGTCCAGCTCGCTGTGGCCCAACATCTGGCCATTGAGCGCAAACTGCGGGCGGCCATACGCCTATTCCTAGGTCTCCCCCGCTGCTCTCCTGTGGCTGCCACCCTGGCGAAAGCCGGCTCATGTCCCTTGGAGCTTCTGTCCAGGCGCACCTCCCTCCACCACATAGAGTGCCTTTAAAACGCGCCTGATGGGCGTCCCCTCCTGGACCGCCTTCTCAACAGGCCTAACTCCAATATGAACCAGGTGGCCCAGGAGTTCGAAGACCTGGTTGGGGGCAGCCGGATACTTTCCCCCTCCCTCCTCGCCCTGACCTTGAAAACCTCTATGAGGTCCATCTCTCCCTGCCTGGTTCCTGGACGAAGCGGACGCTGCTGCTGTGGGTCTCCAGTAGGAGGTTGCTGCTGTTCTTCAGGCCGTACCCTCTGGCACGGTCCCTATCTTGACGGACGGCTCCTTTCTACAAGGACCCTGACCGTCCGCGGCTGCAGCCGGCACTGCCCCATCATCGCTCCACGTGAGCAGAAAGGCCAAGCTCCCGTTTGTGGCCTCGTTCACAATTACCGAGCTGGCCGCCATTCATTTGGCTGCTGAGATTCTCAGCGAGCGCCACGGGGTCATGGAGGCAGCCATCTACACTGACTCCAGGGCAGACCTCCAGCTTCTCCAGAGGCCCTTCAAGGCCCCCCCCCCCATCGCCCGCAGGCTGTCTTACCGTTAAGGCTGGACACAACCTGCTCCAGGGAAACCCGCATAAGACTGACCTGGGTGCAGGCCCATGAGGATGCGGACACCCTGGCCAAAGCGGCGCACTCCCCAGGAACTCTTGTCTTCAAGGGCTTCTGCCCCTTGGAGCTGGCCAGGAGCATAGTGGAAAGGCACCTCCTGCTTGACCACCCAGAACCCAGGGTGGCTAATGGACAACCGCCACGCCCACTTCCATCCGTTGGTATTGATTGCAAGGAGCGCAGTCTCCTCCTGATACTGAGGGTGGGCTGCGCCAATACTGGCTCTCGCCTTTTCCGCCTCGGCCTCACCGCCTTTCCTGGGTGCCCATTCTGCATCGACCCAGCGGAGACAGCCCAGCATCGTCTATGTGACTGCCCTTCCTTCGTGCCTGCCAGGACCATCATGGAGGTGGGTTTCCACACCTTGGATCTCCCCAGCTGTTCAGCGGAACACCTCCTGTTCTCTGGCGGCCACAATCCTGCCAAGGTCCTCCGGCACCTTCTCTCCTTGGAGGCCACTGGCCTCTCCCGCCTCTAGGCCTGAGGGGGTAGCATATGCCAATGGCCGTGGACACTGCGCCCTCGCGCCTACCCTCTCCTCTCAATCTTCTCCCCCTTCCCATCTCCTTCTATGACACGCTGGCAGTGGACGTGGAGGCTAGCCCTCCAGTAGACAAGCCCGTGTCTTCTCACTTTCCATCCTTCCTACATCCACTGAAGAAGAAGGAGCAGATGGAGTCACTCCATGTTAATAAAACAATTTGAGGGGGCACTTAAGCTCTACCCCAAGGGTATGACGCACGGGCGTTCTATATATGCAGAATTAGTTATTCTTTACTTTACATTCATAGATCCGTGGATGTCCTCATACGGCTCCTGGTGCTACCGTTGATGCGCCACTTCCTTCTAATGAGAGGTGCTCCTAGCGATGGGCTTTGTTCGGCCCAGGTTGCTCTTCCTGCCATGGTAGACAGTTTGCTCACCATGCCGTGGGTCGGTTGTAATTACGCCGCAGAATCACGTAACCTAGGTGGCCCACCTGTCTCCTAGGTTGCTGTGTGAGTGTATTTCCTTGTACTGCGTGGCACTGTGGTCGCCAGAAGACTGTCTTTGGAAGTCAAGATGGACGGACGGAAACAAATTTGTTGGGCAAAAGACAGGCCACATGCATGGTCTCAGACTGTTCCAGGAGTTCAGGGGCGGCAGGTTCGCTTAGGGCGCAGTCCGCCAGTCATTTCCTGCCGCTGTGCTAAGCGCTCCTGAAAGCACAGTCCCACGAGGAATGAGTTGGACGGCCGATAGGGGGTACTGCGTGGAATTGACGATAAGCGCGCTGAATACCAGTACAGAAAGAAACAGCGCACTCTGCTTTGGGCGCAGCGGAATGCAGTGGAAAATGCTGGATAAGACGGAGAAGAGAAAATGCGTAGAGGGCCCTTATGTGGGAGCGACTACGAAAAGCCGTGCAGCGAATACGGCAGTGCTTGTTGTGTTAAGCGCATTGCGCACGAGGGCGTCAATGTTCTCACACTTTTTGTGCAAAACTGTTGAGCATTTGATTGCTTTGACGGCTCCTCAATGCAAGCTTTGCTTTTGAATGTTCATCTGGAATATGAACTTATAGGTAACCGCAGTACTGGGTGGAGTCATGCGTAAAAATGCGAAAATGTTGCTTAGCGCCAAAATATTTCAGTATAGCTAAATTGAGTCCGGTTCGTCGTGTTTTCTGTAAATATTTACTCTCATCAGCCTTCACCAGAATTGCTTAAGAATCGAACGTTAAATGTGGCAGCTACTATGTTTTACACAAAGTTACGTCAGTAAACCTAATCTGAGAAGTGGTAAGTTACCTACGCAGAAATATATTCCTTGACATCCGGCTCACATGTTTTGCCTAAGGCGATCGTTTTCTTTTCCTGTTCATAGACGCAAGCATTGTCGTCAGTGGGACGCGAAATTGCAGGATGACAGCAAGCGCTTCGATACATCTCTCGCAGTAGTAGTTAGTTATAAGTAATTTGTAAATGTCCGATAGGAGTGTATCTTAAAGTGTGTGATGGCCTAAACTATACATTTCAAGGAAATGATTAAGAAAGAGATGCAATGGGCAGAAGTGTGACAAACCGGAAACGTTTGCGATTGCTTTTGCTGAATTTTAATACTTCCGCTGCATAGCATAAGCTTAATGAATTATTTCTCAGGAAGGCAGCATGTTCCTGCTCCAAAATCTAGAAAAGAAGAGGAAAAACTTTAAAGCGCTCACCACGTCAGGCTCGTTCGGGCCAGATATCATTACGACCTTAGAGGCATGCTCTTGCCACACCATCCACCAGAAGTAAGAGATGGTGCTTGGTTTTGGGCCTAAAATAAGAGAAAGGTTAGAGGAATGTGGTGAGAATGACATTTGCGGACATGTGGAGAGTTTTTTTTTTACCACGTGTTTAGTTTCGCGTAAACAAAACTATCTTACCTTGCGCTGCGATGTACTGGTGCTGGTTTATCACACCCTAGATGAAAATAAAATAAGTTAAGTGTCATCACATTACGCAATTTATAGCTTTTATCAGAGACTATATGCGTGAGGAAGTTGGCTGCTTAGATAGAGAGAGAAAGAGAATGTCGGGAAGGTAGGGAGGTTAACTAGAGCGATGCCTAGTAGGCAACCCTACTGAAGTAACTCTAGTTAAGTAAACCAAAAGTAAGACTATAGATTTCTACAAATTACAAGATAGTTTCATAAATTGTTCCGTATTCTGGCTTCAAAACAATCATTGCTCACTCCGGTAAAGCTAATACTTTAAAAAACGTAACAAGGATTCAGAACCTGTAATTACAAACGTAAATAGGGGTAATGCTCACAGGAACGTAGCTTGCGTTGATGTAGTCTTTGGCTCGGCATCTGTCCTCGTATGTCAGAACCACCCTTGAGTGGTCATCTTTATAAGTAAACAAAAGAACAGTTATCAATGGTCGAAAAGTGCACAATTTTAACATTTGTGTGCTCTTCGATATACTCTTTGAGAACGATCAGCTTTCTGTAGGGCATCAACAGAAGAAATATCTCTTTGGAGCTTGAAAGTGTGAAAAAAGGAAGTGAAAACAATTTATATATGCTGAATAGATTCAATCTAACTAGTTGCTGCCGCGTAGTGAAGATTTCACTTCAACTTTGTTCATTTTATATTTCGCTGTTATGTGCTTTTATATTTTTATATTTCATCGTGACTGCGTAAACCATTTTAGCCAGGCCTTAACTCTTTCCCAATGCTGAGGAATGTTTCTGGCAATAAAACAATGAAAAATGTAATAGCTGAAAAACAAGAACATTTTGTGGTTCAGGGATCACCACGGGTCGAATTAGACTGTGCGTAGGACACAAAATTCCAGAATTAAATCAGATGTCATTTGTCCTCCAGTGAACGTACTGGCAAAAAGTAATGAAGTAGAAGTTCCCAAAACGAGCCCAAAAACCCGTAAGCGTCGGTGCCAATGAGAGAGCGGAGTACTTGAAGACAGTTAGCTCTTAAATTACCATTTGCTGGAAATCTTGGCTGCAGATTTTAGGCTCTCGTTATGATGATCATTACATTGGTAGGTTTTACGCTATGCTATGGCCAAAGGAACCTGTGTGAACGAACTGTTATAAGAAGGACACTTCTAAATGAAGTAGTCTCTGTAGCTTTCACGCATATTGCATCGGTGCAGGAGAAACGAGTGCCTAGTGCAGGGGTGGCCAAACCGCGGGCCACGAGCAGCACGTGTCTCATCGCGGGTCCAAGTGATGCTCGCGATTCTGGGGAATCTGTGTCCTCCCTCCCATTTTTGTCTCCAAAGAGAGCTTCCATTGCGTTCTAGAAGAGATGCCTCCTTCAGAAAAAAAAACAAAAAAAGAATGTATACTATATTCAAAGCATAAATTAGAGTGGGTAGAAAAAGGAAATAAAAAAAAATTGCCCAGCCGGCCCTGCGTAGAGCACAATGGGCTTTAAATTTGAATCAGTGCGAAAGCGCAGATTGGTGGTACGTATAAGACGACGATAATAGGACAGTGCAGCGTTACGGAACGCTCGCGCCAGGCCAGCTGCGAACAGAAAACGGACGATTTTTCTCGAGGTTGGTGCCGATCGGATTAGTGCTCACGCGCTATTAAGGCATCGCGATTCTGAGGCACAGTGAGCAATCGCTCCATGAGTGGGATTAACTGTTGCTACCAGCATTTGCAAAATATGAAATAAATGTTCCATGCCCTCTTTTTACTGCGGGTCTTCATAAAGAGCTTTTTTTTTGCTCTTTGCGTATGACTGCATGGCCACACCTGTCGTACTGTGTTATTGCCGAAGCACTACTTAATTGATATCATGGGGATGTCGATTTTGGATCTAGCTGTGAGATCAGTGGAGCCAGTGACTTTTAAAGGAGGCAGGTATATTTGTGGAAGGAGTTACAGCATATTATATTTAGTGCGCCGACAGATAACACTAGCCTAGATTATTATTAAGAAATTCCAAAGGAAATTTCTCATGCAAATGTAGCACCATGCGCTGCTGTGGTGAAAGCAATTGAAGGCAAAGAAGAGAGTGATAATGCTGACGCTCTTTTGAAGATTTAAAAAGACAAGTTTTCAAAATCATCTCTCTCAAGAACATCTTACATGGTAGAACATCCTTGCTGTTATTCTTCAATTTTTTCTCTTCCCTCTCTGCGATGCTGGCTGGATATACAGGCCCACTCCGCGCGTTCTGCAAACACCAAGATGACGGTATTTTGACCACAGCAATAAAACATCTTGAAAAGATAATTTCAACTTAAACTAGGTCCATCAAAAATTTTTTCACACTCGTCACCTGTACGATTCCATCCCACCCGTAAGTAACCTCATATAGTCAACATTTCGTGCGATATCTCGCTTTTGTGGGACCAATTTTTTTACGCTAAGCAAACATATTACATATATGTTCTGTCACGAAACCAGCATTAAGTCGAATTGCTAAAAACAAAGAAAATGGACTGCGACAAAAGCAGGCAGCTATAAACTGGGCGGCATAAATTGAATAAATTTTGAATACCTAGCGCGGAAAGTTTTATGTGGTTCCAAAAATACTGAAAAAATAGGCACGACAATGCGTTCTAATGTAAAGCGACAAGAAAAAAACACCAATAAATAACACATTTTCTTTTTTTCACCAGTTTTTTATCAGTCAGGAGATGCTTCGTGAACTCACACCGACGCTATGGTCCTGTCTACAAGCATTTTTTGGCGCTGCAAAGTTACTGCAAGACGACGGTAAAAAGGAACGAAAACACACGGACAACACGGCTAATCGCGCACTACGATGCGAAGGTTTATTGCGACAGAAAGGAAAAAAAGAAAACAGAAACCACACGTGGCTACTAACAGACGTCTTAGAAAGAGAAATTTACATGTTGCTTCGAGGCAATGCGGTAACTTAACTGCAAACTCTGATAATTTTCGAAGCCGGGTTCTCTTTGGTGCTGTGCAAGGGTAGCGCGCGAAGCCCGTTCCTTTTCCCGCGTCTCTAAGCGCCTTCGAAATCTGCCTGCAGCGATTTCTGCCTTGGAATAGAAGCTGCATTTCTTTCCTGGTCAGCGCTACCGATGGAACGCTTAGACAGTCGCCTTCTAAACCGAACTTCATTCTTAAGGCCTCGATTATCTGCCGTTTTAAAGAATTGCCGGATTTTACCAAAATGGTCTTTGCTAGGAATTTTGCCCCGCAACTTTGTGGGGGAGGATCCGTCTTGGGGTTTGCACACCTTGCACAATGGGCTGCCAAGTTGCCATACACGCACGCACGAGTTCGCACGCGTTCCGGTGCCCTCTTAGCCGATCGCTGAGGCAACGCCCGGTCTGTCCAGACGAAGTCTATCCGCAAGAAAGGGGAATCTTGTAGACCACCCGCACTGAGCAGACGACGAATTTTGTCTCGTGTCGGACTCCACACCCTTGGCTTCGATGCGATGACCTTCTGACACAGTTTGTTTGGGACAGAGAGCACAACGTTCACGTCGAACCCGCTGCCATTTCTATTGAACTGGTGTGCTATCCCGGGCATGTACGGTAGCACTACAAACGGTCTCTTATTTCCTTCCTGGATGGTTCTCTGGCTTCTTTGAGGCAAAATTCTCTTCAAACAGCTTCTTCTGCAGACATTAGCAGGCGCCTAGGGGTACCCACTTGTGCACATCTGTAGTTCAAGCTATCTTCAACAACGTGTGGGCAGAACAACTGTGTTCAGTGTCTGCCGCATGCACGACATACCAATCCCCCTTTTGACTAAGTGTGCCCTGGGTCAGAAGGGAGAAGGCGTTTCGGCCCTCCTCTTCTGCACACCCTACATGCTCGCTCTGAATTCGATCGTTGCGCTCCCTGCCCCAAACAAACTCAATGGACTGTGCCGGAAGGTCGACACAGCGAAGCTAAATGAAGGTTGTGGAGTACGACACGAGACAAAATTCGTCTGCTCAGTGGGGGTAGTCTACAAGATTCCCCTTTCTTGTGGACAGACTTATGTTGGGCAGACCGGACGCTGCCTCAACGATCGGCTAAGGGAGCACCTGGACGCATGCGACTCCCTGCAAGAGTATGACAATTTGGCAGCCCATTGTTCACGGTGTGGCAACCACAGACGGGTCCTCCCCCACAAGGTTGCGAGGCAAAATTACAAGAAACGACCATTTTGGGAAAAAACCCGCAATACATTTAGAACGGAGATAATCGAGGCCTTCAGAATGAAGTCTGCTTTGGAAGGTGACTGCGTAAGCGTTCCGTCGGTAGCGCCGACCAAGAAAGAAATGCAGCTTCTATTCGAAGAGAGAAATTGCTGCAGGCAGATTTCGAAGGCGCTTAGAGACGCGTGAAAAGGAACGGGCTGCGCGCGCTACCCTCGCACAGCCCCCACAAGAACCCAGCTTTGAAAACTATTACAGTTTGAAGTTACCGCACTGTCACGAGGCAACATGTAAATGTCATTTTATAAGTCGGCTATCAGTTCCCAAGTGTAGTTTTTTCGTTTTCTTTTTTTCCTAACCCTCACAATAAACCTTCACTTGGCAGTGTGTGCTTAACCGTGTTGTCCATGTGTTTTCGTTCCTTTTTACCGTCGTCTTGTAGTAAGTTTTCAGCGCCAAAAAACGCTCGTGAATGTTTACCAACTATCCCGAACCCAAGCTTTACTCCATGGTCTTGTTATGAGCGTTGTGGAAGTTTAAGTTCTCTTTCTTCTTTCTGTGATTTTATGAGATATAAGAATGCACGTGCTAGCAGATAGGGAGTCACATCCGCACCTATCACAATGTTTAGAAAGATGTCGAGATGCTGTGCTTGATTTACGCGATTTTCTGTACTTTCTTAGGCTTTCATTCGCGCAACGCCTGCTTTGACACAAACATTCGTGCGCCCAGCTGCACGATAATACCATCTCAGTTTCATAGTACCTTAGGCACTTTGTTCAGCATTAAAGGCTTTAGGTGTAGCTATAAGGCGACACAGTTTTCTGTATTGGCCTTGGCTCGCATTCCTTTCGAAAACACGCAGGAAAGAAGAAAAATTTAACAGCCTAGTTTTGCATTTCGAGAGTACACAAACTCTTGATTACACATTGCAATGACATGACATGTGACTGCGTATTGTGCTAGCTGCAGAAGTGACGCAGTGTTGCCAAAAGTAGTTTCCGCTGCTATCGCTGTAGAGCATCCTACACACCCCGCGTGGAGTCTTTTTAAGGGGCGCCTAGTCAGAAGCGAAGATGAAATGCTACGGCTCCTTTGCTTCAAATTGTAGTACATCGCGTGTTCTGCCGCACTGCAAGTTTAGAACGTTGTTATAGTTCGCGTTAGCCTTTTCGCCCATTGATGCTAGTGAACCTACCTGCGAGAGTATATGAAGCTTTAGTAGGATGTTCTTGCGGGCAAGTTGGTTCATACCTCAAGAAATGTTAAAACTGTGCATAGGACGAGAACATAGGCAACGAAGAGCACGCAACTGCGCCTGTGGTGATTTGTGTGTTCCTCGTTGCCTACGTACTCATCTTTTGCGCAACTTTAAGGTTTCTTGAATAATAATAATAACCATTGGTCGTGGATGGATTGTTTAGCTAGAAACGAAGAGCAGCAATAATAAAAACCAGCTTCCCGATCAGTTCTCAGGCCACTTTCTTTCTCGTGGAGCGACCGCGCTATATCCATTTTTAAGTCCGGTCTCCCAGAATCACGCACCCGTTCAAATCAATGCTTGCGTACCAGTGCATTAAAAGGTGCTCAACGCTTGAAAATTGCTTCTTACCGCGTACTCCTGCAGCAGAGAGCCGTCAGCCAGAGCTTCAGGCACGTAGTATTGAAGTTTCTTGATCGTCACAGGATTAGAAGTCTTGCTTGCAGCTGTCGCGGCATTAGTTGTGGAGGGGAAGCTCATCATAGGAAGGTACTCGGTCAACCGCGAATGCCTAGTACCTTTTTCCTTCGGCGCCTGTGCGGCTGAAAATTTTAGAAGCACGCAATATACACAGTTCGTTGACGCTCGCGAATCGGTGCACCAGCCGCCAAAACAAAACTTTCGTAACAAACAGATCATTTTTCCAGAATAATAAATTTAAAAAAATAAGTAAAAATAAACGAATTACTCTGCCTTAATCCCTAGATATCATAGTATGATCCATCAAAAACAGACGTTAACCTTCCGGGCAGATTTTTTTAAAACAGTTCTTTTTTCGTTTTTTTTTTTGACGCCACGAAGCTGGTCCAGAAAAATTCCTTATCAGTGCGTCAAAAGGCAATGGCCGCCACTTGCCACGAGTATGCAAGGGCGCTAGTATGGCTGCTGGTATGTAAGTACACCCGTCCAATTCTTTAACATTAAGCCCGAGCGTCGACTGCAACAGGCGCCGAGGTGCAGCAGAGCGGAAATCGGGAGAGGGGACGAGCATGCGCGCCGTTTGTGGCGCAGCAGATAGCGCCGTCTGCTTGTCTGTTTCGTGCAAGGCAAGTTTTATGGCCGAGTCCTGGGAGCGTTTGTTTCGTGTTCTATCTGCTGCGTGTGTGTGGCCCTTGAGTGGTGCGGATGCGTAGCGTTCCAAACACGATTGTAGGCCCCGGTTGCATTCCTGGGTAGCGTCGAGAGCATTTGCTTTAACGAAATTAACGAGACGATATCGAGGGTCTCTTCAAGCAGCTTTTCGTAATTGACGATTGCAACTGGTTTCTTGGGTATGCCGGGCTGTTCTCAAATGTATGCTCTTTTCAGAATCTCCCACGCTATATGCAACGGATAAAAACAATTGTTCGCAGATTCTTGGGGCTCTGATGCATAACAGCCAATGATGGGCACGGGTTGTTTCGCACTAATCACAACAGCCTAGCAGACGACTCTCACTCCAGCAGCAGCAGCAATTGTGGGCATTCCTTTGCCCTCGCACGCTTTCTCCTCTCCTTCTTACGGCGCAGTAGCGCCTGGCAGTGGAAGCTCGCGTGTTCACGCTAAAAAATTAGAAGGGTGTACGTGGCGTTAAAGGTTTGGGGGGACAAGAGTTGCGAAAACCACACATTTTCTTGAAGACGCTAGGTGCACGCTGAAATGAAAACTTGCAGACTGCGGTTTATTGCGAGAAGTATTCATAACCCCAGTCACGCTCAGTGTATCTTTGAGCAGAGATTTCACAGAAATAAATGTGCATATGAGGTTTGAAACGCTCAGGTGCTCACGCACGCTTTGAAAGCCTGGAAAGTCGTTCCTTGAAGCTCCGCTTTGTGGGACCATTGGACCGGTACGCAACGGCTTGCCGCTTTCTGAAAGATAGAATAAAAAGTACGTTGCGATGTTTTCACAAAAGTGCACAAACTTCGATCCTGTGTAAATAATGTGTAAATACTGTGTAAATTTGCGCAAAATCGCACTCAAAAGTTTCCGGGAATTGAACTTTTGGAAAAAAAGCTTATCGCAGCTATGCCTTGATACTCAGCAGGCTGCTATTGCTACCAGCGGATAGAGACTGCACGCACTTAATGCCAACACATTTCAGGCCGCGTTAGTTTTTTTTTTCTGCACTTTCGCGTACCCTAACTTTTCATTCACAAATGTTGCATCACTTAAATACTACTAGACCCTTATAGTTTATGTGGGTTTAACTTCCCAAAGCGACTCAGTCTATGACGGACGTACTAAACCCCTAGTTCGCGTTAAGAAGCAAAGGGTATTGTGAAATATATATAGTTTTCATCTTAAACTAGGTAATTATTTCTTCAATGTAAGCTCACGCATACTCCCCAAAGATCGCAAAATATATTTATAAAATACGCATACTTCGCAAAAGTCAAGCTGTAGTAGAAATACAGAATTTTAGGACATCGGGACCTAACGGCCCCTAAGCGTTTATCAAGTAGAAACGCCGAGCACGGGCGCACGCAAGTAATTTTGGAAACGATTTTTTTTTCTTTCGAATACGCCCGACTTGCAAGCATAAATTGCACCACCTTATTTAAAACGAAAGCTTTTAACAAGGTTTCTTGTCAGCAAACAATGGTCACTAAGCACTGCTCAAAGCAACTTCAACGTTTCTGACACTGCCAGAAGTATGTGTGTCGCTTCCAGCGTCAGAGCAGGCCAAAACTATACAAGTTGCACTGAAATCGTTCCGAAAACACCTCTGCTTCTTATTTTATTGGTGCATTTAGACGCAGTCTCTGAAGTTTCGTTTTTCTGCAACTTTTAGAAAGCGGTGAAAACAAACCGAGGCTTAATAAAAGTATTTCGTACCATTTTTTTGAATAGCAGGTGCGAGGAAATTCCACGTTAAGCAAAAGCCATCGAACGCTGCGATATTATAAAAAAAAACGGATTCCAGGCACGCTATGTTGAAGAAAGCGTTTTCCCCTAGTGCAAAATAAACACACAAGGCGTGCCTCAGCTTTGGGCAAGTAGGCTGCCGCATTGCAATGCGCCAACCTATTTGCTTTTCGGGCCGCCTACTCTCAAATTTTCTAATACCTTAACTATTCAACCGTAGCTAGCTGCATGATTCCGACAAAAACATTGAAATTTACATCGCACCTGTGATATAAATGGCATGAACAAAGCTATGGGCATATCATTTTTCATAAAAACTTGCATGCTGGGATAATTCGTGCTCCGTGAAAGCGCACTCACCGTATACTATAATATGTGAGAGCCGTCACCGCCAAAATTAGGCAAAGAACACCAAGTATAGCTCCAATAACGACACCAGTGCTCGCCTCGTTGCCACTTCCGTTCACTGCACAAAGGGTTAATATTATTTCAGTGAACATTTATTACCTCAATTGGAAATTTTTACTCAATATGAAGCAAAGTTTAGGTGCCAGCCTAAGACGAAAGCCCTTACCTATAACCGGTGCTGTCAACCTGTACCCATAGAGAACTTCCTGCAAGTGCAAAACAAGAAACACATCTCCTCAGCACTCATCAACATCAATATTTTCTGTTAGCGAGTGAGAAAACATGTTTGGAGTGCGGGTCTGGCACACTCACATAAACCAAACCAAATCGTCGTACATTAACGTCGCACATCGCCACAGCTGCAGCATCCGCGCTTTCTGTGGGTTACGCGAAGTAATAATTGAACAGCGTGCCCTTCAATGATTACTTATCATAACTGTTCCCGCGCTTGAGAGAGAGTGTGAAAGGCAGCTGCGACCTGCCGCTCTACCCTGCGTCATACACACATGACCACGACGTCATCTCATAGGATGCGCTACACCAGTGCAATAGTCTGTGAACGAGTGGGCTTCGCCTGTGGGTATTTCATGTGGAGAAAAGGCTGGATTGGGTTTCATATTTTTTTTTATTGGAGCAGAAACCACATTAGCTGTCACTTTAGAATATGATTTCTGAAGCCATATTTTCGGTGCCATTTTTTTCTTACGTCGGTCTGTATTTCGCATTGGACGTGCGATCTAATAATGTACCATAACTGCCCTGATAATTGAACGATCTCACCCGAGGAAGACGTACAGTTTAAGGAGAGATCAAAGTTTTTGTATTGCGAACTTCCATATATTACACTTGTTTACCTTCTTCAGAGCGCGCGGGAATTGAGACGGCAGCGGACGTATCTAAAACATGCGATGCAAGCATTCCGCATTAAAATACGGTATAATATTTGATGATCATGCAATGATAGCTTAGTATTAGTGATCTAACAACTGATCTATATTAGTTGTGGCTTGTGGAAGAAGCTGGCTAAAGTTTGGGAGTGTGGTAGCCAGAGCTGACCGAAAGAAAAGCTTTGCGGCACGATTAAATTACAACTTATGTTGATGATGATATAAACAATACGGTTAGTATATTGTGAGGTTATCTCGTTCAAAATAAAAATTTGATGGCACATCTTCAGAAACGAGGCCAAATTTGAAATTTGATCACCAGATCAGAAATATCCAATGCGGAACTTAATTCTGTTCAGATTAGTTTCTTGCGTTCCTGTGAAAGTATAAAAATAAACCAAGAGTTAATTAGAAAAACTTAAGCAAAATAACAAAGCTTTTAGGCTGTCGACCTGAGTGTGGTAAGAATAGTTTGGTTTTCAATCCATTGATGTACTTTGGCAGCAGTAAATCTCAATAGGCCGGATCACTGAAAAAGTCGTAGCGTATGTGCAGAAAGAAGCGGGAAACCCTATATGTTGAATATTTTCGGTTGATGGTCTGACATATTAGGTTTCAAATGCACAAAAGACATTTTGTATAGGAAGTTAGAACCAGTTAAAATGGAGCGAGAAATAGTAAATTTTCATTTTACTGTTTCTGAGTATACTTCACTTTCAATGTAAATTCCTTCCCTTTTTTGATTTTGTGGATTCATCTGTGAGTATTGGAAAGAAAACCGTGACAGTTTGAGCCGGGTGATAGTGCAATACTGGTAAGCTGTTCGAAAGTCAGTGCTCAGAATTAGGAAGATGAAATTTCCTGTTCTACATAGTTCACTTTTAGGCATAATAAGCGATAATAATCGATAGGGTGAATGAAAATCTACGAATCCTACAGCCTAATCTGCAAACGCCAAAAGAGATCCGGGAAGCTCAGATGGTCTAGTTGGTGCATCGGCGAATTCGAAAAGCCTTATACAAAGAAAAAACAAGAGGATACAAGAATAAAGGGTTTATAGCTCTGCTTTACTTTTTGGTTACAGATACGCCACTTCAGGCTCTAGCCGTTCTGCCTACGATGCCGCATCTACCAGGCGAGTTCCGGAAATTTCCAAAAGGCAGAGAATCTGGGTTTTGTGTGCCAACAGTGAAAGACACACAGGTGGCTGAAATTGTTGCACAGCCGTCCAATTTATCTCTCTAAGATCAACTGCAGATGACAGATGTTACACGTGAAATGCCTATTTGCCTTTCAGCGGGTACGCATATCTCGCTTTCATAACCATCTGCAACCAGGAGCCATCACGATCTGAATATCCAACCTTTTTTTGCCCGTACTAAAGTTTTCAAATACGGTTTCTTAGAGGGTGCTGTGGAGAGTTGGAACTCTTTGCATGGCAACATTCGTGCATTATAAATGTCTGATTTTGCTTCGGTAATTGATTCGTAGCAATGTATGGTGCTGTGTGCTGCGTTTGTATCTGTAATCCTTGTCATGTACCCTTTTATGCGTGAAATTGTACCCCATTTTATGTACCTACTCCTGCTATAGCCCCTCGAATGGACTGCAGTATTTTCAAATAAAATAAAAATAAATAAATTTACCTTACCCTTTTGCTAACGCAGCACTAATACCGTCCTAATACCGTATTATTGCAAGGCCGTCTATGGAAAGCTGTCACAAAATTCGGCGCATATTAGAAATGGCGCAGCGCGTAAGCAATCGCGCCCGCGCGCTGTAAAATAAAACAAAAAGAACAGTGGGGAAGTACCCCCGGAGAGTGCGTAGCTTTACGCGTACTGCTGCCACTAAGCTCGGCGGCGCGGCGCCAGGGAGGCATGGCCGCGCGCGGCGTCGATTTCTCTAGAATGTCGGAGAAGTTTATGCTCGTTGTCGACGGAGAGCGCATGACCTTGACCGCCCTAAAGAGATACCTTCTCCCCTTCGCTCTTGCGTCGATGACTCCGCCCGGCGAGAATGACCAAGGTATTTCTGAACGGTGGTTTCCGCGCTCGACCAATGGGGTCGTGCGCCCGGCGCGAGAAGGAGAAGGAGTTTGTGCAGTTGAAGCTGCATGTATGTGCGCGCCTGCCTTGGCGCGAAGAACAAACAGGCGCGAACTGCGCCTATAAATGAGGGGCCTCAACCGCTGTCGGTTAGCCCGAGCCGCCGTTTAAGCTTCCGAGAAGCGCGCCCGCTCGACTCCCGCGAGAACACCACTCGACCAGCCAAGGAACAGCGAGACAACGTTCGCCAGCCTGGGGATCAGCCCCGTCGTGCTCCTCAGGTCGTCGAACTGTCGCAGCGTCCGGTGAACAAATTGTGTTTTGTTTTGTTTGTCTCTCTCTATTTTTATGCACTTTAGGTGCAAGGATTTTGTTTAATTGTTATCTCTCTCTGTTGTTACTTTGCACGAGCTGCCTTGTATTTGTAAATCACTTCGTATCTGCTCGTACGAGTGATTGTGAATTCCTCTGTATCGTCTCTTTGCTGTACAATCTTTGTTTTGTTTCGTGAACCTTTGTCTCCGACCCATTCTCTGGCTTGGACCGGCGAAAGCTGGGCACCAAACCACCAACCACTTCATCACTTGGTAGCTGGTCTCCGGCTGAGCTTGCAACGCTGAGTCGAGGGCATCTCCTTCGTGACCAAGACCGCTACCCCCACACGCTCTAAGGGTGTCTGGGAGCGCACGCAAAAGTGCGCAAAGTGGTGACATATTCTGGCGTTCGCGACAGGACGTTTGGTGCTTTGTGAGCCCAGAGAACGGAGAGAGAGCAGGAAGAAGTTTACGAAGAGGTCGTAAACGGGTGTTTAGCAGCAGAGCGATATTGTGAGGTGCCACGCAGAAGCGGTTAATGAGGTTCACAGTGTCGATGCAATCTTTGTCTTCAGGAGTTCGTTCTCCAAACATGAGCTTGAAGGAGCTAGTTGAGATTGGCATCCAGATGGGGATGACCGGAGCCGAATTGAGAAAATGGGTGGACGAGGAGAGAGTGAGCTGAAAAGGAGAGAGAGAGAAAGGTAGCGCGCAAGAGAAGCCACTGAAAGAGAGACAGCGCGCTAGAAAAGCCGCTGAGAGAGAAAGGCAGTGCTCTAGAGAATCCGCGGAGTGAGAAAGACAGTGCGCAAGAGAAGCCACTGATAAAGACAGCGCGCGAGAGAAGCCGCGGAGAGAGAAAGACAGTGCGCAAGTGAAGCCACTGAGAAAGACAGCGCGCGAGAGAAGCCGCTGAGAGAAAGGCAGCGCGCTAGAGAAGCCGCTGAGAGAGAAAGGCAGCACGCTAGAGAAGCCGCGGAGAGAGAAAGACAGCGCGCAAGAGAAGCCACTGAGAGAGAGACAGCGCGCTAGAGAAGCCGCTGAGAGAGAAAGGCAGTGCTCTAGAGAATCCGCGGAGAGAGAAAGACAGTGCGCAAGAGAAGCCACTGATAAAGACAGCGCGCGAGAGAAGCCGCGGAGAGAGAAAGACAGTGCGCAAGAGAAGCCACTGATAAAGACAGCGCGCGAGAGAAGCCGCGGAGAGAGAAAGACAGTGCGCAAGTGAAGCCACTGAGAAAGACAGCGCGCGAGAGAAGCCGCTGAGAGAAAGGCAGCGCGCTAGAGAAGCCGCTGAGAGAGAAAGGCAGCACGCTAGAGAAGCCGCGGAGAGAGAAAGACAGCGCGCAAGAGAAGCCACTGAGAGAGAGACAGCGCGCTAGAGAAGCCGCTGAGAGAGAAAGGCAGTGCTCTAGAGAATCCGCGGAGAGAGAAAGACAGTGCGCAAGAGAAGCCACTGATAAAGACAGCGCGCGAGAGAAGCCGCGGAGAGAGAAAGACAGTGCGCAAGTGAAGCCACTGAGAAAGACAGCGCGCGAGAGAAGCCGCTGAGAGAAAGGCAGCGCGCTAGAGAAGCCGCTGAGAGAGAAAGGCAGCACGCTAGAGAAGCCGCGGAGAGAGAAAGACAGCGCGCAAGAGAAGCCACTGAGAGAGAGACAGCGCGCTAGAGAAGCCGCTGAGAGAGAAAGGCAGTGCTCTAGAGAATCCGCGGAGAGAGAAAGACAGTGCGCAAGAGAAGCCACTGATAAAGACAGCGCGCGAGAGAAGCCGCGGAGAGAGAAAGACAGTGCGCAAGAGAAGCCACTGAGAAAGACAGCGCGCGAGAGAAGCCGCTGAGAGAGAAAGGCAGCACGCTAGAGAAGCCGCGGAGAGAGAAAGACAGCGCGCAAGAGAAGCCGCCGAGAAAGAGAGACAAAGGGAACGATAAGAAAGAGAGAGATAATGGCAGAAGAGACGAGAAAAAGCTGCGAAGCTCGCCTTGGAGCGAGAAATAGAATTTCAAAGAGAGCATGCCATTCTTGCGAGGAAGCTGGCTGAAGTTCGGCGTTTGAACAACGTCATGGAGCCAGTTGAGCTTATCTCCGGAGGGTCTGGGTGGAACACAAACAAGTGATTTGTCAGCAACCACGGAAGAGATTGTAACTAGCTCCACTAGTGAGAGGTTGGTTGAGGAACAGCCAGTTCCTGCAGCTGAGATTGAACAGGGTGAGGACAAACCAGAGTGTTGCTTCCTCAGGAAAGTGATAGTGTAGCTACTACCGAGGTAGTAGGCGCTGAAAAGAAGGCCAGCCTAGCGCTTCAGTCAGAGGCCACCTTAGGGCAGTGGCTTCAAGATGGGGAAGAAAGCAGGAGCTTCACCAATAAGCCAGATTGCTGCACGCCTGAGAGTTGCAGTAGTGAGTGTGAGGAAGAACAGTTAAATGACAAAGAGCGTGAAAGCTCCTACGTCACTACAGTTCAGGACAGCGCTCTCAGTGAAAACTTGGAAACTCTTTCAAGTGAACCCTCCACAAGTGAGGAGGCCTTTCTCGCTGAGGAACGCGAAAGTGCAGTACAAGCAATGAAGCATGACTGCACTGAAGCAGACGAGCCCAAGAACGAATCACCGGAAGCTGAATTGAAAACAAAGAACAGTGCGTCTCCAATGGTTAAAGACTTGTGCTCCGAACACTTGGCACGAGGAAAAGCCAACAAGAGAAAAGGAAGGAATTGGGAAGAGGAAGTTCAGTCCATGAAAAACAAAAGGTGACTGAAACACTGGCTTCATCACGAGAGCGTAGCTCGGATGATGCATGTGGAAACGAGCTTGGCTTGCCCCGAAAAATGTGGAAGAAAGTCGTGGAAGGGAAGTCGGACACCACTGGGAAGAAACGGAAGAAAGAGAGCTAAGCTGAGGACAGCTGAGTCGGGTGCAAGAGGGCGGCACGAAAATCGCAACAGAGTGAGAAAAAAGTCCAGACGATCGAGCCTGGCGTTTACCAAGGACTCGCTCTGAAGGCGCAAACACAAGAGCGCACTCCGAGAAGAAACACACGAAAAGGGGAGCCGTCATGCGCGAACTGGTGTAATATCTGTTCACAAGAGGCGTTCTAGCCGCAGGAAAAGAGGAAGGGCTCATAGTCTGAGCAGAAACGCACAGAGGAGTGCGAATAGACAGCGGAGTCAGAACCGCGTTCGGAAGAGAAGCCTTAGTATAAGGCGGAACAAGAGCAGAGCTGGCGACAGGAGGAACGGCCAGAGTCGCGTGCGAAAGAGAATCAAAAGCGCGACCGAAAACTTGAGGGAAGCAGTCCTGTTCCAAGCCCACTGTGTATGCCGAATCTGGAAGTGTAGGCGCAAGCATCCCTCGAACTTGAATGCTCCCTGTTTGTGTTGTGTTAATGTATTGCCGTGTGGCGGCTTGTATTGAATTTTGCCAATTGTCAAGTGTTGTGTGCGTGCAGACATCATTGTATTGAAGTGTGTATTTTGGCCTTCGCAATTGAGTCTGTGAGCGCAAGCATGTGCGCTCGAATTTTGTGTTTTGTGAATATTGTTGCACAATATTCTTAAAGGAAGGTGCAGTGTCACAAAATTCGGCGCATATTCGAAAGAAAGGCAGCAGCGCGTAAGCAGTCGCGCCCGCGCGCTGTAAAATAAAACAAAAAAACAACGGGGAAGGACCCCCGGAGAGTGCGTAGCTTTGCGCGTACTGCTGCCACTGAGCTCGCAGGCGCGGCGCCGAGGGAGGCATGGCCGCGCGCGGTGTCGATTTCTCTATAATGTTGGAGAAGTTTCTGCTCGTTGTCGACGGAGATGGCATGACCTTTACCGCACTAAAGAGGAACCCTCTCCCCTTTGCTCTTGCGTCGATGACTCCGCGCTGCGAGAATGACGAAGATTTTTCTGGACGGTGGTTTCTACGCTCGACCAATGGGGTCGCGCGCCCGGCGCGAGAAGGAGAAGGAGTTTGTGCAGTTGAAGCAGCGTATATGTGCGCGCCTGCCTTGGCGCGAAGAACAAACAGGCGCGAACTGCGCCTATAAATGAGGGGCCTCAACCGCTGTCGGTTAGCCCAAGCCACCGTTCAAGCTTCCGAGAAGAGCGCCCGCTCGACTCCCGGGAGGACACCACTCGCCCAGCCAAGAACCAGAGAGGCAACGTGTGCCACCCTGCGGATGGGCCCCTTCGTGCTCCTCAGGTCGTCGGACTGTCGCAGTTCCCGGTGAACAAATTGTGTTTTTATTATTTGTCTTTCTCTGTGTTAGTGCACTTTAGGTGCAAGGATTTTGTGTAATTGTTATCTCCCTCTGTTGTTACTTTGCACGAGCTGCCTTGTATTTGTAAATCACTTCGTATCTGCTCGTACGAGTGATTGTGAATTCCTCTGTATCGTCTCTTTGCTGTATAAACTTTGTTTTGTTTTGTGAACCTTTGGCTCCGACCCATTCTCTGGCTTGCGACCGGCGAAATCTGGGCACCCAACGACCAACCCCCTTGTCACTTGGTAGCTGGTCTCCGGCTGAGTTTGCCACGCTGAGTCGAGGGCATCTCCCTTGTGACCGAGACCGCTACCCCCCCACGCCCTAAGGGTGTCTGTGAGCGCACGCAAAAGTGCGCGAAGTGGTGACAAAGGCAAGAAAAAAGACTGAAAAAACAGACGCGAAAGAATTCTGCCTTGTGGAGAGCGCACATAGCAACCAGCGCAACGCGGCAGGTGAGCTGTATGACAAACGCGGCGACACAGGTGACAGCGCCAGTGCAACGCCACGAAGCAGGCAACCACCGCGATGCATGCCACGACGCATGCGAGTGTCTGCGAAATATTGAGCAGAAAATGTTTGCACCGTTTGCACCATGGACCCTGGCAGAACCAGAGCCGGGGCGCGGCGGGAGTGCTGTACCAGCGCCAATGTCAAAACCGAGCGCCATCTATCAGATGCTCCACCAAGCTCTCTCCGACGCAGCAAAACTGAGTCAGTGTTACCAGCGTAGTCGGCACTCCTTTCCAGCTTACACCGTGTCCTAAACATTGGACAGCGACTGTTAGATTGATTACCAGAGAGCTTAGACTAACAGCGGCGTTTACCTTAAGCTTTCCCTCTTTGCGTCCGCAAGTTTTTTTCGCAAGTTTCTTAGATGTAATAACACTGATTATTCTAATCTAAACCAACTTAGTGCACTAGCAGAGGTTAGGCAGACCAAGTACAACTAAATATTTCACGGAAAAATAAAAGCACTTGCGTTAACGACAGCTACTGGTATGGCATCTGTCCGTTTTGACGCAATTTGTCGTGGCATATGATGCGATTCATCATTGTAGGTGGCATGGAGACTTCAATTACATATGTGAGCCGTTCTCGTTGGATCATGTCTTCATCATCTTGCTCACAAAGGTATATATGTACCTATCTTTATTTCCTTCTCCTGCCGATTTTCTTTCGGCCCTCTCCATGAAGATGGCTTCGTTGATTTATTGTCGGTGATCAAATTAGGGCCTCAGTACATGGAACCTCGTGCATTCCTGCTGGCTAATCACATTTTCTTCGTATAGCATGTATTGAAATTTGAAACATGTAGACGTGGTTACCGCACAAGTGTAGCCGTAACCGCGATATAAATCCGAGCTTATAAATATCGCTCATAACATACAATTCGGTTCATAGACCATGGGCAATGCACGCAATATTAGCGGTCTTGTTTGCGCTGCCAACATCCGCGATTAAAAAGTTCGTTCCTGGAGGTGTGTGAAAAATAAAAACGTTAGAGATCATTGTGGCTACCCTCATTGAAGCAATGCGAAAGCATTGACGCCTCCTCAACACTCGTCGCCTCTATATGCCCCTCTTTCAGCCCATTGATCGTTGCTTCTAATTAATTAGCTAATTTGTCAATACACCTTTTTGTTCGATTAATTATCAGTCACGAAACAGATTTTAATCCATTTCGAACTTCATTTTCGGCTGCCGCGGTGGCTGAGTGGTTATGGCGCTCGGCTGCCGGCCCGAAAGACGCGGGTTCGATCCCGGCCGCGGCGGTCGAATTTCGATGGAGGCGAAATTCTAGAGGCCCGTGTGCTGTGCGATGCCAGTGCACGTAAAAGAACCCCAGGTGGTCGAAATTTCCGGAGCCCTTCACTACGGCGTCCCTCATAGCCATAGTCGCTTTGGGACGTTAAACCCCCATAAACCATCGAACTTCATTTTCACTTCTTTTTATATTTTACCACTATTTTGCCATCCACGGCTGTTTTTCTGTCCACTCAGTATATCGACGTCTGCACTATTTCGACGTTTTTTATATTATTAGGTTTATTTAATTAACTAATCATCTTACTGACATCAAACTTTTTGCCCTCATCCTCACATCGTCCTCTATCGATCACGACCATTCGTTTGATGCTACCTCTTCTGAGAACGCCGAATTCGCTGCGGACGCGTTTTGGTGACACGCTTTGGTGGCACGACCCCGTCAGCATAGCCTAGAAATGCTAGCGCATTAATAAATGTTCTGCCTAGAGGTATACTGTGTGATAGGTTTGTCATGAGCTTGAATAAATGCGCTCATACTGCTGACGTCAGACTGTTGCTTTATCGTGCTTAAGACCGCACTTCGAGAAAACAAGCACGCAGTAGCACGCCTTCCTGTATTTTTTTTTATCATGCGGACTGCTTACGTACCTATCACAGGGTTGCACGTGATGCCTGAAATGGAGTATAGTCCCCCCTGCCATTAATTGCCTATCAATGCTCCACTCACCCCTGAAAACTTTGTCTCCGCAAGAAGCCCGAACCGGTAGGGTGTGGCGTCAGTCAGGGGCGGGTTCTCGAAGCCGCCGACAGCGCTGCCGTCTCCGACCACAAATATAGGCGTGTCTTTCAGTTGGCGGGGATTCAGGTGGGCAGCCACGTAGTGTCTGAGGCGCATTTCTTCAGCCGTGCTGTAGTTGACCAGCCTCACGGGCGTGGGAATGGAACTCCCTTCCCGAACCACAACGAGGTAGTAGCCACTACAGCAGTAATAAAATTAGAAATGGAATGAATGTGTCATTCAGAAGGGAAGAATGAATAGGGGGAAAATTGGGTTCATTGGCGAAGACGGAATCGGCAGTTCTAACTCATGACTCTTTTTGTTTTGGTTGCTTCAGTCATGTCAGTTTACAGATTTCCAAATGGCCAATGCTAACACCTTAAACAGATCACCAGCTCGATCACATCGAATACAGTTAGTAAGACAAAACACTTCATGCTCGAACTGCAGTATGGACCTCGAACAGCTATTCTATGTGATAGAAGCCTCAGATGATCACCCCCGTTGCGTGGAATCCCCAACATGAGACCATTAAAGACAGATAGATTAAAACTTCAAAAATCCTCCTTTAATAATTATCTAACAGCTTTAAAATTGTTGTATTTTAGCCATTTTTGGATTTTGTTCTTTAGACTTCTGAGCAGTGGCAATCGCTGACATGCCTCTAGCTGCCTGTTCTTTCTAATGCGCTAGCACTTACAGTGGCCATTTCCGCATTTTGGCATCGTGTGTTTGTCTGCTTATCTGAAGCCGGTTTTGTGGCAGACTGCTCGCCTGCCTTCCGGGTGGTGGGCAACCTGCCCACCGTGTCAGAGGGGAGCCCATTTAACCGTGAGAGGCTGCTCGGAAAGAGCAACCTGGGTCGCAACCCAACCCAAGCTACCCAAGTCTCACCGATGGCAGCACCTGCCATAGCGCCTGCCTTGTGTCACTGCCCACCTGCCCACTGGGTGGCTTACTTGTCAAGGTGTAGCCGGTGGTTTCCAGAAGAGAACCTGGGGAGCTAATTAGGCGGTACCGCCCCTAAGCGCAATGAGCAGCATCGGTTAGGAGGAGAACGTAATTTGAATTTTGCTTGCACACTTGCTAAACGGATGAAGTTGGTGTGGTGATCAGTTGGGTTGCCTGGTACCACCTAGTATGTCGTAGCTCCAATCGACAATTGACCTCATGCTAGCGCACATGTTCTCAGGGGGCCTAATTCCCCAAATCCACTGACATTTTTTGTTGTTTTTTATTTTCCCACATTTTTTTCTTTTCTTTGGGGAGGAGGCGACGTGTCAGATCAAGTAAAGCTTATTTCGGTCCAAGGCCCCTAGATCTCCTGTGTTCTTTTCTCTTTCGCTATGTTGCTTTTCTTAGCGTATTGCTCCGTCTTACCTCGTCCACAGGGCCTTTTCATTTGATTATCGACAGCCCCTGTCTTTCATTTCCCCCCTCATTATCACTGAACTAACGGTGTGCGCACGCCTTCGAAAATAAACTTCCTGGTTCTCACAGCAGCTGTGTCTACCAACGATGCCCACCGTGAAATGACTGCTTCATAAATATTTCCTCTCTCTCTCTCTCCCGTGAATCCACCGCCAATACGAAAATGTGGACGGCAAACTGTCGGTGTCGTCCTTTGCTCTTTGTATGGGACCAAAGCTGTTGATGCTGACCACTATGAGCGCCTGTGTTTTGCAGGATAGTAGATGTCTGCGAGTCACCGTAATATCTAATTCAATAGACTTTTCCCCAAAGAAAAAAAATGCTGCATGTAACCAACCGACTCCTAATTTTTGCCCTGCGAAAGTTCATTGTTGTGTACAATGTCATTTATACATACGTAATTGGACCTTTCATGGAGTCAACTGGTCTCAGGAGGACAGTGACCGTCTGATTGTCTATAGCCTCAACCATGGGCTCAACTTGAACCTCGGGCGCTGCAAAATAAACAAGCGGTATGGTCAGAAGGCACGTCTGAGATGACAGCATCGTAGTTGTACAAGAACAGATTTTTTTTATTTATTTATTCAATACTGCCAGCCTCCATTTGGTGGCCAAGGCAGGAGCGGTACAAGGATACATCGTACATTACTAGTACCAGCACAGTGTACTAGAACGACACGAGGGGCCGTATTCTACAAGTTGTTCGCTTTCCACATTCAATTACACGTCCATTTGGTCGTCTTTCTTTGGTCACTCAGATATACCCCTCGGCTTTCAAGCATCCGTGGGAAGCGACCCGGCCATTGGTTGGTTGGGACTGCTGACAGATGCTGCTGACAGATCGCTGCCATTTACCTCATCAGCGACTGAAGGTCGCATCCAATGGCGGCCAACGAGCAGGTCCGGTAGCCAGTGGTCGCCTCGCTTCCCGCGGATGCCTGAAAGTCGCGGGCATATCGGAGGGTCCAATAACGTAGTACCAAATGGACGCGAAAGGGACAATGGAAATTTGACTGCTTGCAGAATACGGCTTCAGAAGGTAAGAGCAAACTTTTCTGCGAAATAAATTGAAGCAAGAAACTGAAAAATAAAGCGAGCGGATAATTAAATATTTATATGTGGTGCTTAAGTTGTGCCCAAGGTGAAAGCAACCTAATATGGTTGCCTAGTAATTTTGGTTTGGTTTGGATTAAGGGGGGTTTAACGCCCCGAAGCGATTCGGGATATCCTTTAGCGATAACAGTCTTTGCTAAACATGCATTTCAAACACATTGAATTCATTTCTTATTAATTTTGCCTTTTTTGTCCCTATGCTTAAATTCCAATACGAATGCTTTCTAAGTATGCTACGCGTAATGTTTTGAACATTTTTAAAAATGCATAAAAATGCATTTTTTTCTGCTTAGTATACTTATCATACAGAAAAAAGAAAGTAAAATATACAATAGATACATTAAATTAAATATACACTAAAATATACAATTAATACATTAAAAATATACCAAAAATATGCATTAAATACCTTCAGTTAGAAATACACTAAAATAAACAGTTAAAATATATTCTTTCCGCTTAGTCACATTCACCAGATGGTATTGATTAATGTTTTCAACAGCATAAGTAGCGACTGAACTGGCTATAAGCATCAGGGGACAGACATTCCCAGAGAAAACGCTTCGTCATCAGTAAGACTATGGCAATGAAAAGTGACTTGACGGGACCGTAACGTGAAAGATGTCGCCTCACAGGAAATGCCGACGGAAACTGACGTCAACAAAGAGGAACACTAGCGTGATAGTTGGCTTGGCTTATATATACCCAGCGAGAGGGGACACATTATCTTGCCCGGTGAGGTACTTTTCGCGCAAGAACTGTGTGCCGCCAAATTGCCGTACAAGCGTCGGAGTGACCGTGTTCGAATCTGCGACCATAAACGAATGGACGACAGAAAAGGGACTGATTTCACTGTTCGAGGAAAAGTGATTTCAAGCACTAGGTTGTTCCCCGGCAGCTTGACGTGTGCTGCGAATATGCTGACGCGGACTACCCGTTTGTTAGAATAGAAGTATACTTTCCACGAATTAATTTCGTATTTATGAATGTACACTTTAAATGCATTGCCAACATAGGTCATCTCACGAAACGTGATTTCGAGCACTAACTGTTCAACGGCAGCTTGATGTGTGCTGTAAATTTCGTTTACGCCGACAGCTCATTCGTTAGAATTGAAGTTTACTGACAAATTAATGTCGTATTGGCGAAAGTACACTTTCAATACATTGCCAAAATGCGAAGGTCATTTCCCGTAACGCGATTTCGAGCACTAGATTGCTCCACGGCAGCTAAAAGTGTGCTTCAAACATGTTTAAAAGGACTGCCCGTTTGTTAATCAATTTTAACAAATGGACATCCTTTTACTTGAGACTTGAGTATACTTGAGACGAATTAATTTCACATTTACAAATGTACACTTTTAATACACTGACAAGGTGCTAAAAAAGCATGCATATTTCTTCACGTGTTTTAAATGTGCTCGAAACATGCTTTAGGTGACGTATACATCTGACGGATTAATTTCATATTTAAGAAACTACACTTTTAATAAATTGACAAGATGCTAAATCCGCATACCTATTTCTTCATGTGTTTGAAACGTGCTCCAAACATGCCTTAAGTGATGCATACTTCAAGCGAATTATTTTCATGTTTACGAAAGTACACTTTTAATACATTGACAAGATGCTAAAACCGCATACATAATTTTTCATGTATTTTAAATGTGCTAGAAGCATGGTTTATGTGGCGTATTTTTCACAAATTTTAAGAATATGTTTCGAACACCAGCCATAAAATGTCAGGAACCTATTTCCGGCATAATATTAGTGCATTAATGAATCGAAAATATGATTAAAATACATTATAAATATCCCGCCGTATACTCCAAACCTATTAGTTTTCGTTAGGGGATGAGAGATGCCATAGGAAAGTATCCGTAAATCTCGACCACCTAGGGTTCATTAACATGCACTGGCACAACACAGTGCACTGGCCCCCAGAATTTCGTCTCCTTCAATGTGCGACCATCGCGGCCGGGATCGAATCCGCGTCTCTCGGGTCAGCAGCTGAGCGCCGAAACCCCTGAGCCACCGCATCAATAACAGGCTTAGGCCGGACTCTAATATAGCGAAACTTAAGCGTATAGGCGAACGGGTAGGGCGCACAATCCACCGCGTTTCCAACCAGCAGGGTGGTCTGCGGGGCAGGGCCGCGCTACGGCTCGCCCATACCTTCGTGTCCAGCCGGATGCTCTATGCCATGCCGTACCTTCGCAACGCCAAACAGGAAGACGAGCGCATTGGCGCCATCAACAAGAAGGCTATAAAGCGAGCACTGGACCTCCCGGTGGCTACCTCCGACGCCAAACTGAAGGCGTTGGGGGTGCTAAACTCCTATCACGAATTGCGGGAAGCCCTCCTCGTGAACCAATACACGCGGCTCGCGCAGACGGCTCCTGGGCGCCGCCTGCTATACCGCTTACATATCCGACGCACATGCTGAGCGGAGGGGACGGATAACATCCCGGTGCGGTGGCGCCATATGTCCAGGGTCGCTCCACTCCCGCGTAACATGGACACGACTTCACGCGAAGGCAGACGACAAGCGCGAGCTCGGGCTCTTGAGAGGCAATGTGGATCTAAAAAAGGAGTCTACTACGTGTACATCGCAGGGCTGTAGCCCGCGGGATTGTAGACGGCTGCTGTAGTCCACAGGGGAATGGACGCCGATGGGCGATCTTTTCGGGCCCCCAATTCAAGACGAGCGGGGGAAGTTGCCTCAGCTATCGTTGCCACGGATTCAAAATCAAGAACGGTTATCACAGATACCCGCCGGGCATGTGAACGCTATCTGGCTGGAGAATATCACCTCTTGACTCGACAATTTTACGACGGGCTGCCGCCGATCCAGCTCAGAAAAATATAATCTGGGATCCTGGCCACAAGGGTCAACGACGCAATGAGGTCGCTGAAACGGTCGCCTGACAGCTTACCCACCGGGCTCCTCATCATAACTCGCCTGGCTCAGAAGCTCATCAAGTGCTTTTGCGGCTCTGAGAAATTTTAATTAATTATTGCGACAGCCACCACCCCTATCCGGCTGCTGCCTAGGGGCTGAGTAAGGCGGAGGAGCGAACTCTGCGGCGCCTGCAGACAGGAACTCTTCTCTGTCCTGCAGTAGTTAAGCCCTTTTATCCCAAAATAGATGTATGGTATCTGAGGAAAAATAGGCAGGAATCGGTATAAAGTTTTCTGTCATTGCTCTGGAATAATTTCTACCAACTGGGAATCTTTAACATACATGTGCACTGCACAGCACACAGGCGCCTGCTCAAAACGCGGCTGCCGTGGTTGTGTTCGAACCCGGGTGCTGCAACTCAGTAGCCGAGCGCCCTAACGATCCGATCTGCTGATAATCAGTTTTGTGCGAACTGAACAAAGCAAGTGCCGTAATGCTCGGGAAAATACAGCTGCTTCTTTCAAGGATTTAGCGGCGAAGTTAATTCTGAAGCTCCTCATAACATCTCTGTGTGCATTGTTCGCCTTACTATTTCCAGTCCGAACTTTCACGTAGCGCTCACTATTCTGTAAAAGGAATCGCGTTGCCTGTGTGGTGTGCAATGTCAATGTATGTTAAAGATTTCAAGGTACTAGAAATTATACCGGAGCCCACCACAACGGCACCTCTTTCTAAATTTCCCTTTTCACTTCATCGTTTATCAATTCCCTTAAGGCGTGGTTCGGGTGTCCACCGAGATATGTGAGGCAGTTATTGCTCCATTTGCTTTCCTCAAAAATCAAGTTTAAATGTTTCTGTATATTTACCATGTGGAGTAGCTTTAATAAAACTAAACTCCAACTCTTCCGGAATTCTCATAATGTCATTTATCCTGTGTAGAGCGGGTTTGGAGCTTTTACTTTACCGTGATCTCGAGACAATATTGCACAGTTTACTGAGAATAAGAGGGGAAACCGTTTCCGACTAATATTAAAAAATAAGAATGGCGGGAAGCGTTAGTATTTCATTGAGTAGAAATTATTTCGCACCCAGTAGATGCAACGCCCAAAGCCTAAAATCTGAAACAAGCGCTTCAATGCGTGACCTGCCCCTGTCTCGGCCATGGAAAACGATAATTCTTTCCCTGTAGCTGTGTGGCATGTGATGGGCTAGAAAAAAAATTACCATAAAAGGCTCCATTCGCAGTCAGGTTAAATACCAGAACCGGCTAACGTCCTATTGATGGGGATTCGAGTCCGCTCAAGAAAACAGACCGAGGCGAAACATCCTAATAAGCCCCTTATTATTTCTGCACTCACACTGCAACACAACCGTGTCTAAAACTCAGCCCAGTTTAGAGAAGATTGAAAAGCGATAGACGCACTATGATATATATCGTTCAGTAATCTATACAAATTTAGCCGAAGGTGCGGCGCACTACCATCTCCCCACTAGTTATCATTATGTATTTTTTGTGTTGTGTTGGGTTTTAAGGCACATAGGAAACTAAGGCCATCATGCGCAATCTAGTTATTATTAGGTCTGATGTCAAAAAGGTATAATTTGTATGAAGACAATTCGAGTTAGGAACAAGAAATTGATATGATGCAAAACAAAACTGTATTTGGTGGGGGCTGTGGTCCTGATGAAATTAAGCTGCAGGTTAAGGTTTCTGTTTTGCTTATGCGTTCAGACTTTTTTAGGGGGAGGGCGGGGGGGGGGGGGGGGGGGGCGTTGTTATGTGGTGGGAATAATGTCGCCATGGGACTTAAATCCCAGGGCTGGCATGAACTACTCACGTGATGCCTTTGTGCTGATGTTGCCGCAGATGGCGTCTCCATATCCCGCACTCGTGCTGGCCTGAACGCATACCATGTACGTAGAGCCCGGAAAGAGACCTCGCAGGTAAAACTCTGGCTTGTCAGAGATGTTAAGCACCACTGATTCTGGCTGCCATGAGTTGGCCAGCATTGTATTGAAGGAATGCGAGAGAGATAAGTTGACCTGCGTGGAAGACAAAAAGCGAGTATGAAGCAGTGCAGGTGCGTATGCGTAGAACCTTGGTCATCAAGCAATAGGGGATCTTCCAGAGTAGACAAAGCATTTACTTGGTTAATTTAAGATGATGTAGAGACGCTATCGACAATCTGTGCAAAACTAGCCTTTTCGACTTAGAGGCACTACATTTCACATCAAATATAATAAAAGTAGTCCAGATTCTGCCAGATTCAACTTCCAGCCTCGCTATATAAGCGATAGCAGTGCTTAATATCGTTGTTCCGGGGCCTTCTTTGACTTCTTTTTAAAGCACTGTAACGTTGTGGCTAATAAGTCTGTTCTTTTTATCTTAGAAATGACAAATTTTCACTAGTCTGTTCAGTAATTCCAGCAGTCTGAAGAAGAGTAAACAGCTGTCCCTTGCAAATTCATAGTAATCAAAGCTCCAGGTAGCCCAACTGTTTGATATACTTCTAGAGTGATTCGGGCTTGGAAAATGCCGCTCGGGTTCCACCATATCTGGCCGAAACAAATATAGATTGCGAAGTTTCTTCATATACGAGCACGCTCATTTTAGTAAGCGTTTCCCAATATGAAATTTTTAAGTTTTCACACCGAATAAATCCGACGCTCCATAAGTTTCTTCCATCAGGAAAGATTCTGGTTCAGCCCAGTGTTCTAGCTCGTCGCCAATTACGAGAGCACATACGTAACATGATCCGATTTATCCAAGCGTAAACAGCTATTTTTCATAATTTTGGGCGAGTAACTTCCTATATGAACTTAGTATTCGCTTCCACTTAAGTCTAATCGTAGCATTTCCAAGCTAGTAGTTTTATTTTCCAATGACGCGCACAACGAAGGGATTGCCGAATAATCCCAGTATGCGGTGGTTTTACAGGAGTCTTTATTATCATTAGCTTCGAAATACTTGGAATTAGATTGAAGCACATGCTTGAATTTAAGTTTGATTCCAGTGCTTCGTCTCCTCCGACGATCGGCAATCGAAGCAAGCACCAAACACCATTGTGTAAAATATTCATAAAATTGTCATTTTTGGCGTGTTGTTACCAACCTGTTAACTGCATAAAATACTGTAAAGCATCCCTGCTGACCTTATCAGCATCACCACAAAACTCACTCATAATTAATTGTCGCAAACAAGCTGCTCAGAGCTGATAATTGGATTTGTCACTGAACAAATATGTAAAAGCAGCCGAGGTTGGCAAACAGGCCGCCTGAATTATTCGTTGCGTGTAACCAATCAGTGGCTGAATTTAAATTACTGTTGATGGCAAAGAACCAGCCTCGACAAGCATTAAATGAAACTTATAACAAGTTTCTTATTTTTTATGTATATTTGTTGTTCTTGGTGACAGATTTAAGAGCCTACTGTTTATTGGCTCGCGTCTTGATTCCCGCATTTTCAGTCAATAGTCAACCTTTAATGCCAGCAACATGAGTTAGACAGTCTATTCCCTTGCCTCAGGCTGACTATCAGCAGCCACGGAAACTAGCTTAACGATATGGATAAAAAATGTACTTGTCTCACCTTGTAGCTGGTCAGCGCACCTTTCTTTCGAAAAGGAGGTTCCCACTGTATCCTCAAACTGTCTTCAGTCTGATCAAAAGACTGCATGTTTACAGGAGCTTCCGGAGCTGAAAATTCAGGTGTACGTTTTGAGTTTGATATTTAAAATACCGATTGGCGCTTGAAAATCCGCGCCGTCGGCACTGAAATCAATGATGCGGATAGTATGCAGAATCGACTTGTTTCGACTCTTCAGCAAACTGAGAACATCGAAGTATTTCTGATAAACACAGGCTTTCCTGCCTCAGAGGATTCAGCCGGAATCTCTCGCCAGAATTTCCGACAAACTGGGACACGACGAGTCGATCAAAGCTGGCTAACAATCGCACATGGGCATGGTCCTCTAGCTAGAAAAAATTAAGCTAGAACGAGTTTGCTGAATGAGCGGCGCCCAGTTGAGTCACAATGCGCACCCGATGAGAACCAAACCGAAGGCAAAGTTGGAGGCGATGCTGCAAGTGTAAACGAGCACCCCACATATATCTGGAACGTGGTAGATTCGAGGCAGAGGGTGTTAACAGGTAAATGCTGCTCAACTTGCTGCGGGAGGAGAGGGAAGCACGTGTCTTTTTATAACTGTCATCAGACTGCGCTCATGGTTTAGCTACTCAAAGCGCAAGTTGAGCTATTGATGTTGCTGCAGGGCTGACATGTCTAGAAAAAACACCAGCCACCGTCGCATCCTCGTAGAGACAATATTATAATCCGCTTCTTTGTAATTTATTTCGCGGGGCGACGGTGAGTCAATTTTAACGACCAAGTTATTTTCGAATGAATTCCTGGAGCCTTTGCGGGATGCCGTTGGGGGCAGTCGCTTAAAGAGTGGAGACGCCTCTGCACTATTTTATAGAGACCTATATTGTCTCTAGCGGCACCAGTAAAACACACAATACAGCCAGGAAATCATTCTTCCTTACTTATTCAGCGAATCTTATGTTTTTGACTTTCCTCAAGAAAGGTGCCGGGGCTGATGCGTTTCCTAGTGCTATTAACCAAAGGGGGTGTGTGTGTGTGCGGGGGGGAGGGGGGGGGGTGAGCCCACTACATCAGAGTGGTGAGATGCCTATACACTCCCCAAGACATCCAGCTGGTGAACACGTGCGGTCGCTAAAACAAGTGCGAGGCATGCGGGAGAAGAGTTTTCGCGGAAGAACATTCGCCACCGAGCGGCAGAACGTTCGCCAGAGGAAACGTAGCTGCACTGCAGAAAATGTGAACCACGATTCCGGGAGATAAAGATTCTGGGCAGGAGATGAGTTACTAAGGCAAGGTAGGTCTTGAAAGCTTTGCGCATTAGTAAGACAGGAAAAAGATTGTGTTCGCGAGGCATCTCTGACCTCGTTTAGGACCGACGTGCAATATCTTGAAAGGTTTGGATCATTGTGCATGGTCTCGCTTTTTGCGCACGCCTTGGTTTTCTTTACATATTCTGGGTTCACAGTGGTTAAAGCCAGATGAAGTTAGCGCTTGTCCTGTGTTGTTTTTCTGTCGTGTTCGTCTTTGTAGGCGCTGTTGTTTTCTGTCTTATGTGATATTCGAGTCTAGCCCAAGTCGAAGTTCTTCGAAGTATCCGCGCTTTGCTTGGAACTTTAGGGAGCCTAGGTATTCCCAGCCGACTTTAACAGCGCGCGTGAAAACCAAGTTCGTGTTAAAGATTAACGCCCATCCTTTCTCTCCATCGGTCGTCACATGGAACATTTCTTTTCAGGCTTCGCCAAGCACCCAGACAAAAAAAGACGCTTGGCTTTTTTCCTGTTGTCCACATTCCAGTCTTCCTCGTTACAAATATTCCGCTTTCTGCACCTTGAATCACATTCATTTTTAATCAGATCAAAAGAAGAACCCAGATTGACGGGCCAACGGCGAAAAATTTGATGACAAGCATATGAAAAGCACGCCTTGCAAAATGGAAAGATTAAATACTCACGCATTTCTCTTGTCTCGACTTCCAGCTCACCAGAATACGCTGAATATAGATTTCCTTTATTTAGAGCTCGTACCTGCAAAAACGGATACGAACTATCAGCTGTTTTGCTTCTGTTTAACTATGCTACTGACAAAACAGCCTCCGTCCCCTAAACCTTTAAACTTTCTTTGTGTCTGCACCACACATGAACAATTACCAAATAGCCCTACAAGACATTCTTTATTCTTGCGGTAAGCGCATTGTCCCAAATATTGTTTATCACCGCCGTGGCGGAGTGATTGCTCATTAAAATACGGGACATAAATGCTGAATTCTGTACTAAAATGCAGCCGTGAGCGAATTTTGAAAAGCTTATCAAATTGTCTGTTTCCATTGTTCCCAGACAGCGCTTCTGCATCTCCTGTTTGATATACGCTCAAATAGCCTCTAGTACGCAAATATGAAGTTGCCACTTCCTTCAGGCGGCACCGGGAGCCTCACAGTCCAAAACAGTTATGTACTCAGTTTTCCTCAAAAATAAAAATACGTGCACTGCAGAAATAGCTTATGATTTTGGTTATGCTCCCATGCACTCAAATCTTGAAAAGTACAAATCGTGTATGTGTGTGCACAGCAGGTGCGCAACACGCAACATTGTGATGTGGCGGGGAAGGCTTTCCGGCAGGCAGCCATGCAATCTTCCAAAAGAAACTTTCTTTGGGGGCTGACACTGAAATTATTGAACTTGGCGGCAGCGATAGCAGTGGGTGTGCTCGGAAATCGCCGAAGAACAGAAGAACTGCTGTTCATAGTCGCACTTTAATTTAATGGTGGCAAATAACACTTAGAACCAGCTGCTCAAAGCTCGTATGACAATCGCCAACACAACTGGACTAGTTTCGCGAGGCTGCAGTTGTGCCAGCTAAATCTGGGCGTCACTTCTTGTGCCACAACATAGTATTTAGGCCACTTTTCCGCAGCCTGCAGCATGAAGAAACATGCATTAAAAACATTTTGGGAAATACTGAGCGCGGCTGTACCCCAGCCAATTATTAGAGAGATAGCTCTATTCACTGCAGAAACTCGGGTTCAGTCGGCATGCAGATGTGTCATTGAAGTACCCTTCGGACTTCGTGATTTCATATCAACATCCCTAAGTAATAAGGGAGTAATTACTCATTGCCATCCACCCAAGCACAGCCTTACGGCTACAGAGGAATGGTATACAGCTTTCTTCGAAATTTCGTAGTTAAATAAAAATTCGTCCTGGTCCGAGGTTCAAACCCGGGACCACCGCTTACAAATATATTACAAATTTACTCCAAATTGGGCGATTCCCCTAAAACATTTTACCAACACTCTTCCTACTTCGAGTTCTTGATCAATTAGCCCTCGCTCTACCATAAGCTTGCCGTCCCGGTTAGCTCAATTGGTAGAGCGACTGCTCCAGTGAAGCAGTGGTCCTGGGTTCGAACCCCGGATCAGGACGAATTTTTCTTTAGCTACGAAGTTTCTGAGAAAGCTGTATAGCTTTCCTTTGTAGCGGTAAGGCTGCGCTTGGGTGGATGGCAATGAGTAATTACTCCTTGATTACAGATTTACTTCACGTAGGGGTATTCCCCTAAAACATTTGACCAACATCCTTAAGTCAGATGCCGAAGCATGCTTTGACTGTGGTTAATGAGCTGGTGTCCTCAAATTTGGCTCTTTTCATACCCCCCAAACATGGCCTACCCCAACCTAGAAATTTCACCTTATATTGGGACGAAATTCGATATCCCAAGTAATTTGAACGCGCCCAATACGCTGGTGACACCCAACTGGTGGCCTCTGACTAAATTTTGAGTCTGGCGATACGATTTAGCTCCCTATCTCTTCACCTGAACCTTCACTCCAACGTTCTTTACTTCTAGGCAACCTGAGTCATGTTTTTCTACCGAATTGGTTAAACTCGCATTAAAAACATGTACACAACATACTTGCGACAGGCTAGGTGAAAAATAAGTGCGCCAGAGAATAGACCGCACTTCACTACGGAGCGGACAGTGATAGCCTTTTTCCGACTATAAAAATATAATGTCGAAGCAACATGCTATCTAGTGCTCAACCACCGTTGATTTATTGCAACTGACAACGCGCTATGATAGGTAGATCCGAGGTACGCAGACATAAATGCTCAAACATAATGAACACATATCAGTTTTTCCCTAAATAAGAAAAAATATATATTGAATATGTCATACCGAGAAGTGGTAAATCACGTTGGGATCCAAGTTGGTCACTGTGTAGCAATGTCTTGGTGTGTAGACTTTTTCAGATCTGCAGGTATCCTGCAAGATTTCAGTTTTGATAACTTTGCTCCGGTCACTTCTTTTCCAGTACTGAAGCTGGTAGCCCTGTAGGACACCGTATGGGGGGTACGGTGCGTCCCAGGACAAAAAGACACTGTCTTGCGACTGCTGGTCGGCCCTCAAATCAGCTGGCCGAAGTGGTGCTATTGGAGGGAAGAAACCAGTACAAAAGCCACTGGGAGCTTTTATAGTGCTTAAAAGGGCGCTCAGAAGTAATGTACTCACGTTTGAATTGTGTAATTATTTTTACCGTGCAATAAAACGGCGATGACCTATGTGAATACGAGTCTTTAGGATATGAATTTGGAGAACGTGAAAACATTACAGGCTGGCAGAGTCCGCTGAAACTCGTGGTTTGTTGCCACTGCGTAATGAAAAGATTTGTTACACCTAGTCAGGACAGAAGACATGTTAGGATATTTATTTCCAACAGGCTGTAACAGTAGGCCAGAATCTTCAGGAGCGTTTCATGAAAGAAAAAGGTTATATACAGCACAAGTTTTTGAACAACGATAATGCGGGCATTAGGCCAGAAAGGCACAGGACAAAAAACAGTCGCATTCTTTTTTTGCATACGTAAAGGTAGGGTATTGCAAAATTTCCCATCAATCACACTATGCCTGCAGTAGTATCGCAAAACGCACTTCTGATTCCCGAACTGTAGACTGAAGATGCATCGTTACTGTGCCTAGGACATTGAGCGGCTCAAGACAAGAATAGGTAGGCATCCTCAGCCTCTACTTAAGCTTACAAAGGTTATTAGTCCTGAAAACGCGCTGATCAAAGGTGTATTCTAGAGTACCCTATTTCCCAAATATAATATTGACACAGCATAAGGTTTCATGTTATCATTGCAACTTGCCTTCAGTGCTATAGACAGCCAGCTCTCAGCTTTGTTAGCCAACGGACACAAACCCAGGGCTCGAAAACCCATCTAAAAGGGCTATATATTCGCGCCGCCATGTCCCAGTAGTTATAGTACTCTGCTGCTGGCCTAAAAGATCCAATGGTCGAATTCCGATGGAGGCCAAAATCTAGAGGGCCGTCTACTGTGTGAAGTGAGCGCATGTTAAAGAACACCAGGTGGTGGAAATTTCTGGAGCCCTCTACTACGGCGTCTCTCAGGGCCTGAGTTGCTTTGGGACACTGAACACCATAAACTAAACCAGAAGAGCTATACTTCGCTCGCTAGTAAGCCAAAGGCTTCAGTTGCTGACCGAATTCTCTCGACCTTGGCTTCATGAACAATAAAGATGGTCGTTCTCTTTTTTACGAAAAGCGCTGCAAGGCAGCGACAGTGACTTTTGCCGCCTTCCCATCCGCCGTCTTTTGATTCCCCTGTTGTCCATTCTCTGATATTTAACAAAATCTTTATTTCAAAACGTTTCCATCGATTGCATCGAACAATTAAGACTACCATAGAACCCCAAAAGGGTAACTGCTTTTAAGATAGCAATGACGTTAATAGAAAAAAATGTAAGACTTTAGTCGGGGGATCTGCACATATAATGATTGTTATCGCAAAATCTTACATTATATGAAAAAAAAAGTCCGTTCATAAACAGTTCCTCGCTTAAAAATACTTTCGTCCAGAATTGTTGAGTGTGGCTTCAAGGAACCGAACACCAAGTAAAAGAAGTGGCTTACGGGCTGGGTCTGTCCTGAACTTCAAGGTGGCAAACTTGGGAGAACGTCCTGCGCTGTTTTCGGCGAACACTTTAGCCTGATAACTGGTGTAAGGCACCAAGTCCTCGTACTTCACCACCAGTTCTTTCACGGTCGTGCGGCGCAGCTCTGTTTCCCAGGGGTCGCCGCTCTCCAGCTCGACATAGTAGGCATTCATTGGTCCATTAGCACTTTGGCAAGGCACCCCAGACCACGTGATGGTAGTAGAATTGCCATAGGAACGACTACGATACAACCCCATCGGTGCTCCGTCAGGCACTGCAAGGGACAGTCCGCATTTCTATATTCAGCAATCAAGGCACACTGCTCGACAGTAACCTAATCAAGAAAAGGAAACGTTTGCTTTGAAAAAAAAAAAACAATTATATAAGGATGATGTGCAGATTTTTTTTCTTGCAGCTTTTTGTTAATTGCCTGCAAAGTGAATATCACAGAGTTGCATTTTAGAATACTTTCTTTCCGGTCAATTCTGTCCTGCCAAAGAGAATTGGCATCTTGATCAAAATATTTGACGAAAACAGCCGAATGTTTATTATTCTGAATAACAAATGCGCGAAATTCTGCGTAACACAACCTTACGCATGACAAACTGCTAAAAAAAACTTAAAAAGAAAATCGCTGTAATCGCTTCCTTGCGCGACGTTAGAAATGCATATGCCTGGAGCACTAGAAGCGCCCAAGATCCATTAGTCCACAAGAAACCTCGTGCATGGAAAATTCTACCCCTAAGTATGAAAGAACAAGACTGTACGAAGCAAAGGCGCCATATTTTAGAGCGTTAACTCTACTGGTCGCATTTCGCACCTCCGAGTTATGCTGATTACATGGATAGAATCAGAGATGGTGGCCTCCATAGCAAAGACATTGTATCCCACTGGTCGCGATGATAACCGAAGTAGTTGCATCATAGAATAAAATATTAAAAGGCGACAGCGCGATGCCCAAGCACAACAAATCTAAACTAAACAATGTCAATCCAGTAAATACATCCCTGTCTGACAGGCGTCAAAGTCGGGCCACTTAGCCCCGACATCCATGTAAAATTGCTGCGCCAACCGATTGCTGCCCAATGTCCGGGATGGTGTCATATAGTTCAGCGTTTCGTGCAGCGTAAACTTAGTGATCAAGTTGGAACCTAGATCGTGGCAGGGATTTGAGCCCGCAACTTATGTACCCCCCAATTCTACGTCTTTACGAATGTAAGAATGTTCAATTATTCGATTAATCAATTTTTATTGACATAAAACAGGCACATGTATGTTTATATATGCATACGTGTATGGGGGTTTAACATCCCAAAGCGGCTCAGGCTATGAGGGACGTCGTAGAGGAGGGCTCTGGAAATTTCGACCACCTGGGACTGACATCACAAAGTACACGGCCCTCTAGAATTTCGCCTCCATTGAAATTCGACCACCACCACCACGGCGGCTCTTTTTACATGCAAACATGGGTTAGGGGGGGGGGGGGGGGCGAATCGGCCTTCCGGTGCGCCGAGAGCAGCGCTTAATGCTCCTTCCCCTTGTCTATCGCTCTTCAAATTTGTTCTTTTCTCTACTCGCCTACAATTTCCACCTCCCCGTTTTTCGGCGCGCTTTTCGTTGTTTATTCCACGTGAGAGGTGTTGTGCGGTCCATTATTCGGTCCCTTTCCCTCATTCTCAACATTGCTGTGAGGGCGGAATTTGTACCTCCTCGCTCATTCTGTGACTTTATATCGAAAAAACTGTTTCATTGTAAGCCTCTCCTGACGAAGGGAATACTATTCCTGAAACTGTTGGCAAAATAAACCTTTAAAACGAACAGTCGCGTTTTTTCGTTATGCTGCACTTCCGCTAGTAAACTGGCGCATTGGAACCCCTACTGAATACATGTTTGTGTATATATATATATATATATATATATATATATATATATATATATATATATATGCAGACAAGGCAAATGAAGTGAAGGGCTCGTTTGACAAATATATTAAGGAAGCCAACAGTCACCGAAACCAACGTGCATAGGGGAATGTTTCTTTTTTTTGTAATATCTAGTGCCAATCAATTAGTTTTTAAAGAAAATTACTTATCAAGCAGCAGAAAAAACATCCATGCCGACGGTGGGATCCGAACCCACGACCTCCGAATATCGCGTCCGGTGCTCTTACCAACTGACCTACGGCGACGGCTGTCCAATCTGCTGCTTTCGTGGGTAAGCGAACCTTGAGAGCGTTCACCAGCGCCACCCTCGTCCATAGCGGTAGACGTAGCACGTCCTGTAATACCGCAAGTGTGACGTAGAACGTCACCTAACGGGGAGGGCGGAAACTGTGCGAGAACCCTCTTATGCTACCTATGACATCAAGACTACCAGAACTGAGACCCCCGTTAAGCTATTAGCAGACAAGGCAAATGAAGTGAAGGGCTCGTTTGACAAACATATTAAGGAAGCCAACAGTCACCGAAACCAAGGTGCATAGGGGAATGTTTCTTTTTTTGTAATATCTAGTGCCAATCAATTAGTTTTTAAAGAAATTTACTTATCAAGCAGCAGAAAAAACAACCGTGCCGCCGGTGGGATCCGAACCCACGACCTCCGAATATCGCGTCCGGTGCTCTTACCAACTGAGCTACGGCGACGCTGTCCAATCTGCTGCTTTCGTGGGTATTTATCTTTAGCGTGTAAGCGAGCCTTGAGAATGTTTACCAGCGCCACCCTCGTCCATAGCGCCGGGCGTAGCACGTCCTGTAATACCGCGAGTGTGACGTAGAACGTCATCTAACGACAAGGGCGGAAACTGCGAGAAACCTCTTATGCTACCTATGGCATCAAGACTTACAGAACCGAGACCCCCGTTAAGCTATATATATATATATATGTGTGTGTGTGTGTGTGTGTGTGTGTGTGTGTGTGTGTGTGTGTGTGTGTGTGTGTGTGTGTGTGTGTGTGTGTGTGTGTGTGTGTGTGTGTGTGTGTGTGTGTGTGTGTGTGTGTGTGTGTGTGTGTGTGTGTGTGTGTGTGTGTGTGTGTGTGTGTGTGTGTGTGTGTGTGTGTGTGTGTGTGTGTGTGTGTGTGTGTGTGTGTGTGTGTGTGTGTGTGTGTGTGTGTGTGTGTGTGTGTGTGTGTGTGTGTGTGTGTGTGTGTGTGTGTGTGTGTGTGTGTGTGTGTGTGTGTGTGTGTGTGTGTGTGTGTGTGTGTGTGTGTGTGTGTGTGTGTGTGTGTGTGTGTGTGTGTGTGTGTGTGTGTGTGTGTGTGTGTGTGTGTGTGTGTGTGTGTGTGTGTGTGTGTGTGTGTGTGTGTGTGTGTGTGTGTGTGTGTGTGTGTGTGTGTGTGTGTGTGTGTGTGTGTGTGTGTGTGTGTGTGTGTGTGTGTGTGTGTGTGTGTGTGTGTGTGTGTGTGTGTGTGTGTGTGTGTGTGTGTGTGTGTGTGTGTGTGTGTGTGTGTGTGTGTGTGTGTGTGTGTGTGTGTGTGTGTGTGTGTGTGTGTGTGTGTGTGTGTGTGTGTGTGTGTGTGTGTGTGTGTGTGTGTGTGTGTGTGTGTGTGTGTGTGTGTGTGTGTGTGTGTGTGTGTGTGTGTGTGTGTGTGTGTGTGTGTGTGTGTGTGTGTGTGTGTGTGTGTGTGTGTGTGTGTGTGTGTGTGTGTGTGTGTGTGTGTGTGTGTGTGTGTGTGTGTGTGTGTGTGTGTGTGTGTGTGTGTGTGTGTGTGTGTGTGTGTGTGTGTGTGTGTGTGTGTGTGTGTGTGTGTGTGTGTGTGTGTGTGTGTGTGTGTGTGTGTGTGTGTGTGTGTGTGTGTGTGTGTGTGTGTGTGTGTGTGTGTGTGTGTGTGTGTGTGTGTGTGTGTGTGTGTGTGTGTGTGTGTGTGTGTGTGTGTGTGTGTGTGTGTGTGTGTGTGTGTGTGTGTGTGTGTGTGTGTGTGTGTGTGTGTGTGTGTGTGTGTGTGTGTGTGTGTGTGTGTGTGTGTGTGTGTGTGTGTGTGTGTGTGTGTGTGTGTGTGTGTGTGTGTGTGTGTGTGTGTGTGTGTGTGTGTGTGTGTGTGTGTGTGTAAAGTTGGAAACGCTTCATTTAGCCATAGATTTATTTTGAGTCGACGTTTCGGACAGAGCCTGTCCTTTCTCAAGACTGCGGTTACAGAGGTCTTCTTCCTCTTCTTAAGGAGTGTGCACTGGCACACATGTACGACACATGAACAAAAGAAACAAACGGAGGCAAAGAATACTAGAAAAGATACAGATAGAAAGGGAAAAAAGGGAGACAAAAAAAGAGAAAAAGACGCGCTGTCCCCCCGCCGCCCACCCCGCAGCCGCGGGGAGCCACCCGAGACGAGGGAAAAAAAAGGAAAACACGGAGCGGGAGGGGATAATGGCTACCTATCAAGGCAACAGAGCGGCGGCGTGTAAGGTGCACAGGAACAGACGGTGGCGGGATCGCCCTACACACAAAATTTAGAGACGCGTGCACTCGCGTGCCCCGACCATAAACAGTAAATAAATAAACAGAATAAAATGCAGACAGGGCCAGAGCTTCCGTCATCTGGAACCACTTCGGCAGCCAGAGCCAAGGCCGAATCAGTGGCGCTGTGAGCTTAACTAAACACACGTGCACTGTGCATCAAAACACCCAGAAGCACAATAGTAAAACATCCGAGCTCGTGCCAGTGTCGTGTGGCGGCTAAATGACAATGGCAGGAGCATTTAAGCGAGTAAGGTGTACAGAAACAGATGTCGGAATTGTCCAACATACAAAAGTTAGAGATGCGTGCACTCGCGTGCCCTGGCCAGAAAGAGTAAACATTTAACAGAATAAAATGCAGACAGGACAGAAGACTTCTGTCATCTGGAACCATTTCGGCAGCCCGAGTCAAGGCAGAATCGTCCACGCCGTGAGCTTAACTATACACACGTGCACTGTGCCTGAAAACACCCACAAAAGAAAAAAAAAGTGGAAAAACATCCGAATTCGGGCAAGTGTCGTGTGGGAGGTAAATGTGAATGGCGTGAGCTCTTAGGCAAGGGTCCTTCCATCGCACCCCGTCGGCAAGGTAATCGAACTGGGAAGATAGGGGCGGGATGGGGTGGGGGATGAAGAAATTTTTGTGAGCTTGAAAAAGATGTCGCTGTCAAGAAACGACCGAGGTATGTCAAGCTGGCTCTCGTAATGTCAGCAACGGCCTTGCAAGGGGTGGATGGAGGACTATACACCTGGACTCTGATTAATGCCGTGAGGAATTGTTCCAAATTTGTAAATGAAGTACGACTCGCATTGTTCTCTTTCCCGGGTGTTGTGGAACTCAACCTGTAGGACTGTTAACTTAATTGCATCAAATGGGTGGTTTCGCTCATAATGTGTTTTGACAAGGGAATGTTGGGTAGGGGTAAGATATGCGCGCGGTGGTTATTAAAGCGAATTCGTAGAGGGTTGAAAGTCTGTCCAATGTACTGCATACAGCACACACTGCATTCTAGGAGGTATATTACATTGCAGGAATCACAATCAAAGTTGCCATTATTTCCCACTTGAAGCGTGAAGCTGTGCTTACTGCACAGCTTGATATTTGTATGTGTTTGCAGACCAGGCATCTACTTTTTCCACAGGGCCGGCCTCCAAAACCGGCTGGTTATTTGTTTTTGAGTGTACTAGAATATTTTTAATGTTTTTTGGTCGTCTGTAGACCGCGTGAGGGGGAGCAGTGAAAATTTTGGTGAGGCGCTCGCTTTGTTCAAGAATGTTGAAATGTTTTTTGAGGATTTTGTTTACGTTAGGCGGGTTACTGGTGAAGGTAAGTACTAGATTTTCCCGGTGATCTGTTTCCTCGTTGTAGCGACGTCCCTCCAGTATTTGCTCTCGGTTGAGTTTAGATGCCTCTTCAATGGCATCGTCGACAATGGCGGGGGGGTATCGTTGCTTAATGAGGACTTCTCGCATGCGTTTGGAATTTTTTACGAAGTCCTCGACTTGGGAACATATTCTTTTAAACTGATGTGCCTGAGAGTATGGGATGCTTGTTTAAGAGTGACGAGGATGGCAGCTCTGGAAGTGTAGGCATTGTTGGCGGTCCGTCGGTTTTCTGTATACACCGGTGGTAAGTGAGCCTTCGTTTACCGAAATGTCAACATCTAGAAAGTTTATTCTGGTGTTGGAGTGCGTGTAAGTGAAAGATATGTTGCGGTGGACGAGGTTGAAGTTTTCAATAAAACGTATGAGTTCTTGCTCTGTGTCAGTCCATATTAAAAAGATGTCATCCAAGTAGCGTTTGTATAGGGTGGGCTTAATGGGGAAATCTTTCAGAAATTTGGATTCAATACTATGCATGAAGATATTGGCGTAGGTGGGTGCCATTATTGTACCCATGGCTGTGCCATTAATTTGCAAATAGTGTTCATTGTTAAATTCGAAGTTATATTCGAGTACGATTTTTGCAAGTATTTCTAAAACACGTGGGGTAGGGGATTCCTCCTTTCTGTTTTGTTCATACGCTTCGATCAGAGATTTAATGCCATAGGAATGAGGAATGTTTGTGTAGAGAGAGACTACATCTTGTGTTGCCAGGAAGGCTCCCTCCGGGAGTTTGAGACCTGCTATTGCGCGAAGGAAATGGTTTGTGTCGCGTATGTATAATGCGTGTGTTGTTGGAATATGTCTAATTAGTGTGTCAATGTAACTGGAAATTGGTTCTGTAATCGTGCCGATGCCGGATACTATAGGGCGGCCAGGATTATTCTTTTTGTGGATTTTCGGTAACATGTAGAATCGGCCTGGCGACGGGTGTGGTGCGGTGAGGGCATTAGATAACTGTAGGGATATGTCCCCATTCTTCGTAAGTTTACCCAGGGTCTCCGCTACAAGATGTTGGTATTGCGGAGTTGGGTCTTTTTAAAGACGTTGATAGAAACTGTTAGAGAGTTGTCTCAAGCCTTCTTAAATGTATTTTTCCCTGTTCATGACAACTATACCTCCTCTTATCCGCTGGATTTATGATTATATCTGTCCTTCTGCTCAGAGCCTTCAATGCATCTCGTTCGTTTTTAGGCAAGTTCTGCCTCCCTGGAGTGTGGTTCTTGTAGGCGTAAATAATGTCTTTCTGGACGGCGTTAATGTACATGACCGAGTGTTTGTCCCTTTCTATATTAGGAGTCCAGTGGTGGTTAGTAAGGACGAGTTCTCTGCTATCCGCGGTAACCCGCGCCCGATCAAAGAAGTATTCCCGGGGTCGTAACATTCGTGCAAAGTTGTCCAAATCTGTTAACACCGAGAATTCGCTGTATTTACCGGTTGTAGGGCAGAATGTAAGGCCTCGAGAAAGGATGGATCTTTCCTCTGTCGTTAATGCCCTGGTTGATAGATTAATAATATTATGTTGGAGAGCAAGGTCGGCGTTTGGAACCGCAGGATTTTTATTAGCAGATGCGGTCATTTCAGATAGTTCTACGCGTGTTTTTTGATCTGTTGATGTTTGTGTCGTTCTACTGGATTTGTTGTTGGAGTTTATTATAATAGGGTGTTAATATTAGGGGGGTTTATATTAGTTAATATAAAAAATCAAGAACGGAGCGGCATCCGTTCTTGATTCTTTTTCGCTTGTTATTGAATTTGACCACGCGTGGTGTGGAACCCCATCTCGAATGAATTTTTTGCGTTTGGTCTGGCGTACCTCAGTCGCTTTCTTTTCCTCAAAGAACATAAGCTCTGTGGCCTCCGGCGCGGTAAGGGTAATTTGTTGATGACCATGACTCTCTTCCATTCTCAGAGCCACCAACGCCTTCTCAAAGTGGACAATGGTAACTACAAGCAAATTTAAAGAGGCAGATTGTAGTATACGATTCCAAGTAGCCTTCTCCTGTTCACGCAGGTCACCCATTGATGGTGTTAATGACACTTGTAAACAAAGAGGAAACAGATCACCGGGCAAATCTAGTACTTACCTTCACCAGTAACCCGCCTAACGTAAGCAAAATCCTCAAAAAACATTTCAACATTCTCGAACAAAGCGAGCGCCTCACCAAAATTTTCATTGCTCCACCCACGCGGTCTACAGATGACCAAAAAAACATTAAAAATATTCTAGTACACTCATAAAACAAATAACCAGCTGGTTTTGGGGGGCCGGCCCTGTGGAAAAAGTAGATGCCAGGACTGCAAACACATACAAACATCAAGCTGTGCAGAAAGCACAGCTTCAGGCTTCAAATGGGAAATTAATGGCAACTTTGATTGTGATTCCTGCAATGTAATATACCTCCTAGAATGCAGTGTGTGCAGTATGCAGTACATTGGACAGACTTTCAACCCTCTACGAATTCGCTTTAATAACCACCGCGCGCATATCTTACCCCTACCCAACCTTTCCTTGTCAAAACACATTAATGAGCGAAACCACCCATTTGATGCAATTAAGTTAACAGTCCTACAGGTTGAGTTCCACAACACCCGGGAAAGAGAACAATGCGAGTCGTACTTCATTTACAAATTTGGAACAATTCCTCACGGCATTAATCAGAGTCCAGGTCGGCATTAATCAGAGTCCAGGTGTATAGTCCTCCATCCGCCCCTTGCAAGGCCGTTGCTGACATTACGAGAGCCAGCTTGACATACCTCGGTCGTTTCTTGACAGCGACATCTTTTTCAAGCTCACACAAATTTCTTCATCCCCCACCCCATCCCGCCCCTATCTTCCCAGTTCGATTACCTTGCTGACAGGGTGCAATTGAAGGACCCTTGCCTAAGTGCTCACGCCATTTACATTTACCTCCCACTCGACACTTGCCCGAATTCGGATGTTTTTCCACTTTTTTTTTCTTTTGTGGGTGTTTTCAGGCACAGTGCACGAGTGTAGTTAAGCTCACGGCGTCGCCGATTCTGCCTTGACTCGGGCTGCCGAAATGGTTCCAGATGACGGAAGTCTCCTGTACTGTCTGCATTTTATTCTGTTTATTTGTTTACTCTTTCTGGCCAGGGCACGCGAGTGCACGCATCTCCAATTTATATATGTTGGACAATCCCGCCACCGTCTGTTTCTGTACACCTTACTCGCTTAAATGCTCCCGCCATTGTCATTTAGCCGCCACACGACACTGGCACGAGCTCGGATGTTTTACTATTGTGTTTCTGGGTGTTTTCATACATAGTGCACGTGTGTTTAGTTAAGCTCACGGCACCACTGATTCGACCTTGGCTCTGGCTGCTGAAGTGGTTCCAGATGACGGAAGCTTTGGCCCTGTCTGCATTTTATTCTGTTTATTTATTTACTGTTTATGGTCGGGGCACGCGAGTGCACGCGTCTCTAAATTTTGTGTGTAGGGCGATCCCGCCACCGCCTGATCCTGTGCACCTTACACGCCGCCGCTCAGCTGCCTTGAGGGGTGGCCTTTATCCCCTCCCGCTCCGTGTTTTCCTTTTTTTTTTTCCCCTCGTCTCGGGTGGCTCCCCGCGGCTGCGGGGTGGGCGGCGGGGGACAGCGCGTTTTTTACTCTTTTTTTGTCTCCCTTTTTCTCTTTCTATCTGTATCTTTTCTAGTATTCTCTGCCTCCGTTTGTTTCTTTTGTTCGTGTGTCTTACATGTGTGCCAGTGCCAACTCCTTAAGAAGAGGAAGAAGACCCCTGTAACCGCAGTCTTGAGAAAGGACAGGCTCTGTCCGAAACGTCGACTCAAAATAAATCTTTGGCTAAATGAAGCGTTTTCAACTTTGCATTTTTGCCTCTAGCATCCAAATACGTTTATCTTTCTATATATATATATATATCATATGAACATTGCGACTCAACCGTCTGCCGCAGAGTGGTCGAGGGGAGGCATACGATTTTGTGTTTCGGGAAGCATTAACTTGCTAGTTAAGATAGAGTCTAGCTAGCGGCAGGGATTCGAACAGGCGAACTGTGTTAGGTGCGTTAACGTTACATATTCGATCGCTGCCTCAGCATCGGCTTATTTTTTGATGTCATAACTACGACTCTTGTGTTTGGCTGTTATCTCAAAAGTAAAGATGGGCAGGAAAGGTCCCGTCGATATGGAATTGCGAGCGAGGGTGCGAGCGGGACATAATGGCTTTAAGACAGCATTATCTCTCATCCAATACGACCGCGAGCTGGTTATGGAATGGTTCAGCTAAATCTTAATGTTAACAATAAAAAAAAACTCAGTTATTATTTATTCACAATTATTTAAAGAGAATTCTTCATGATGTGTCTCTTCTGTTGCATAGACCAAATTGTGCCTTATGCAAATGCCCTTTAATTATACCTGTGTCAACGGTCAAATACTTAGGTGTATTCTTTGATTCCAACATGTCTTGGAATACCCATTTGTCTTTCGTCTGTTCTCAGCTTCGGAAAATTGCTTGTTTGATGCACTCTATTAAGACCCTTTGCCCTATGTTTGTACGCAAGGAAATTGTATACGCCTAAGCCTACAGTGTGTTACGTTAAGGTATTTGCTGCTTTTATTTCTGTTCCGCCTTTTGGCGAAAGATGGTCAACAGCATTCTGAAATCTATCCTTAAATCAGTTTTTATGGTAAGGCGTGAAATGAAGGTAGTAGCGTTCTTGAACTATTATACATGCCTGACTTCTCTCACGTTTTTCCTGAATCAGTAGTTTTTAAGCATATTTGGACAAGCTATTTTTGTACACCATATATTCCGGTCAAAGATCTGCGAACTCGTGATTGTTTTCACATGCCTAGATTGCGAACCCGGTACGGCCAGCGTCTGCGAAAACATTATGTTCCTTCTGTTCTCAACCGGTTACCTAACGAAATGTTTCCTGCTAACTCCAAAAAAATAGTGAAAGTTTGCCTTGACAAATTACATTCTTAACTCCAGCATTCTGTTTTGATACTATGATTTTGCATTTTTTTTTCGTTTTCTTTGTTTGTTTTCTCTCCGCTTGTGTGCAATTTTGCGTCCGCGCTTTTCGAATTCATTTTAGTTTTCTCACCCCCCACCCTTTTTTCTTTGATTTTTGTTTGTGTGCCCAATGCATGAGTTTTGTGCCGTCTGCTGTCGGGCGCTGCCACTCAAGCCTTCTAAGGCTTTGGCAGGGTCGCACTTGTATTGGGATGAGGAAATAAAAAAAATTATTATATTATTATTATTATTATTATTATTATTATTATTATTATTATTATTATTATTATTATTAAGCATTAGGGAAGTATTTATGCGTTCTATATGATGAAAATGAGCATTTGTGCGCGCTGTTAACCTAGTTGATGTTACATTATGTAAAGAAATATGCGTGAAAATAGAGGGAGGAGCCACTTATGGCAATTGACAGGCGCTTAGAAAAAGATTAGAACATTTTCCCAGGAGAAGTTAAACGGGTATATGACAATGTGAGAAGGGTAGGCAACATTTTGACTTGTCAGGAACCATTTAAAGTGCTGGCTAGTCGCTAAGCTGAAGGAGCGATAATGAAATGTTCCAATAACATGAAGGCAATATTGCCGCCAAAGCTAATTTACGCGCTTTATGAGCTTAGGCTCACTGTAATTTAATATTTTTAACAAATCATTGGTAATGTCTGTTTCTCTAAGAATATCGCGGTATAGCGTCAGCTGAATATAGTTGCGAATTTCACGAATGAATTCTCGTAATGCAGGCAATAAGAGAGGTGTGGAATGAGTAAATGTACTCAGGACTGACTTTAAAAAGAGTTTTCGCATAACGTTTAAGGCTATAAATTTGCTAAATCCCCCTAGTTCTCAATAAAAAAAAGTAGAGGAATAAAAAAATTAAATTTTGACTGAAAAAAGCCTGCATCGGTGTAGTCGTTACTTTTTTTCTCGTACCGATCAGTCGAAAATTTTTCACTCAGATTCACCCTACTTCATGATGCTTGGAAGGGAACATAAAAGGAAATTTTAAAGAATTTATTAATCGCACTCAAGGGAAGAAAATAAAGCAGATTTCGTCGCTTACCCAACTCTACAGACTACATCACTTTACTTAAGGGGAGGCATCGACGAGGTAATAAGCCACGATGGCTGCCGTTTATTAACAGGAGCTCCCGCGTAAATATCCATGAAATCATATGCGTGCTAAGCACCGGTCTATCATATGTATGTGAGAAGTTAGTATTTTATGTCGTGTGAGCATCGCCCAGAAATTCTAAACAATCACATTTTATAAAGGGAAGATTCATATATAAACCCACAATTTTTCGAACATAAAAGATCGCACATAATTATTCATATATTTCATATCCGTCCTTGGGGGGATTGCGTGTTCCTGCTATTTATTCCCAAAAACGCGCCTCATTGATTTCAGTGGCAGGCTTAACTATTCCTTCAAACTTTGAAAGCAATAATTTGCTGCCCATCGCAACGTTGCACCATTGCGGTCAGAGTGTTAATACTACTATCTTACAACATTGTCAGTTTCCTCACAACGAAAATCACATCCAAGAAAGCTACACTTGACAGCGCAACCTACTACTAATATTTTGTAGCTCCGGCTTTTATTCCTGGTTTGTATTTAAGTAGGCCTATGCAAATGGTAATTTTTCTTGGTGTTCCGTAAGGCGAATATTTCGAATACTTTTGGAACACAAGGTAACTGCATGAAAAAAAAAAGATAAAGATAGGGATTTGAAGTTGTGTCGACCTTGCATGAAAATGACCATAGAAATTTAGGAAGTCGACGCACACGCGGAAGAGATCTGATCGGTGGTTTCAAGGTAGGTTTGACAGAGACATTTAGAGCAAAGTTACCGCCGAGCACAAGCACGTGGTTCACGTTTGCAATTCCCGGTTTGCCATGTGGCTAACTGGCTACTGGCAGCGCGATCGCGTGTGCTTGAATCCCGCTTCGGACGTATAGATGGTTTATCTTTGTCATAAAACATGACGCTTTTTATGTCACTTCTTTTAAAAGCATGGGGTGCCACGGAACAATATTCCCGATCACTGCAGTTTGGCCTGTTCAATTGGACGCTCTCCTTCCTTCCCCTAATAATTTCCCCAGCGCGCTTGCACATGGGTGTCGTCCAGTATACCATGGCCTCCAAGATCTCCTGCAGCGGGTGATCTCAGAGACCATGAGTGTTCATGCCTGTTTCACTCGGCGTCCGCTGCGGGGCGCTCCGGTTTTAGTGTTTTAGAGCGCGTACCTACAAAAACAAATTTAACAAATTAGATAACACATGTGCAATCTGTGGAAAATCTGTAGAGACAATTCAGCATCTTATACTAGAATATGATGGTATCCATCCTGATGTTGGTGCAAGCATAGTAACTCTCCCTGATGCCCTAGCCGCCGCGGTGGCTCAGCGGTTATGGTACTGAGCTGCTGAACCGAAAGACGTGGGTTTGAACCCGGCCGCTGCGGTCGCATTTCGATGGAGACGAAATGTTAGAGGCCCGTGTACTGTGCGATGTCAGTGAACGCTACAGAACCCCAGGTGGTCGAAATTACCGGAGCCCATCTCGTGTGACATCCCTGACAGCCTGAGTCAATTTGGGACGTTAATTAGCACCAACCAGATCCTGATGCCCAACAGCTTAGAGATAACAATGGCCCTGTGAACGAGTTAGCGGTGGAAATTAGCAAAGACTGATTGGAACACCGATGACTCGAAAACACAGATATCACATAAGGCTAGAAAAGTAGGGTTCAAAATTTATTTCAAGAAAATGGCGAATTTATAAGCCGATTTAATACATCGTTAAAGAAATATAATGAAAAAAGCCGAGCATGATGGCAAATGCCATCACCCTTTTTGAAAGGGGAAGCTGCAAAATCCGTCCATCCGACATCCGAAGCGCGTACTCAGTAGCGCAAACTTCAAAACAATTATGGTTGTAAAAATCGCCTGTAGCATTTTTGCAGAATTTTATACCTGGGCATGCTAATGACCAAGATGAAGAATAAGTTAAATAGTAAAAAGAAGATCGCCCTCAATGAACACATCGCAAAATCGCTTATATCTGTAGATAGACGCAGTTGTCACTGCTGCTAGTTATTGTTAAGGTGGTCTGCACCACACTGAATTAAACGCGTTACTGCATAGGATATGCCCGGAATTTCAGCACACATGACTTTAAGTGTAAATGCCCACCTTTCGAATATTGCCTTCCATGGTGTCACGGCGCAAGAGGCCAATGTTTCACTCTTAATCTCCATGATCATTGCGAGTGAACTCCATTATTAAATATGAGCTGTTTGTTAGCAGGGCCTCTGAAGGTAACGTTCAGTTCAAATCAGAGGGTTTTTTGGCAAATGAAATTAACTTACATTTAACATATTGTTACAAAGTGTAACGACACTTTCAGCCACTTCCGCCTAACTTAAACCTATCGACCCATTTAGTGCAGTACTTAATGAGTTGGTTGGAGCTCACACAAGATTATTTATTACTTGCACAATAAGCTTGCAATAAGTGAGTAATTACTCATTCGTATCCACTCGAACGACGCCACACGGCTACAGAGGAAACCTATGCAGCTTTCTCAGAAACTTCGCAGTTAAGGAAAAATTATTCCTGCTCCAGGGGTTAGAACCCCCAACCATCACTTCAGCAGAGCAGTCGCTCAACCAAATCAGCGAACTGGGACGGCAAGCTTATGGTAGGGCGAGAGAGAATTGATTATGACAAATTACCTAATTACAAATTTAGTCCACGTTGGGGGATTCTCCTAAACAAAAGACCAATCCTAAGCTTGTAATGCAACCACAGTCAGAAATCCGAGTGGAGAACTGCACCAAATAAAAAAGAAACAGAAGAAGTAGATCGGGCCTAAAACCACAGACATGCCGATTGCATTCTATTTCAGCATTTGTGACCTTTTTCAGTAGAAAAATGGATGCTACGCCAGCTGCCGCTGGACTTCAGCCAATCACAAAGTGCACACGTGGCCCCAGGCGTCGGTTGCGGCCACGATAAAGACGGGAAGTGGAAAAATAGGTTGATGTTGTTTTCCGAGTTGTCATGCCATGTCCAACCACGTCGGCGTGTCCAGTTTGAGTGATATATTAAGAATTCATAGGGAAGTTTTGCCTCCATCATCGTCACTGTGAAGAGAGAATCCGGCGACGTTTGATAATAGATGGACATCGGATATCGTGGTAGTTGAGCTCTCACCTGCCTCAAGTGTGTCGAAAGTCACCTCTACAGCCTTCCCTGGACTGACTGTCACGGCAGCGACAGAGACGAGGTAGGTTGTGTAGGGATGCAGGCCAATCAGGTTGGCGCTGGTCTGCGTCGGTCGAACGATGACCTCGGTCTCTTGCTGGCTTTGTAGAGCGCAATCAGGCACCCGTAGTCTCAGGGGTTTGTACAAAACGCGGTAGTGGCGAATGACACCGTTGGCGAATTTCGGACGACCCCAGGTGACCTCCACGTCCGTCGAGCCGCTCCTCTTGAGTACCACGTAAGCTGGTTCGGTAGGAGCTACAGAACAAAAAAAAAGGAATAATCGCATGGAACCTTACACAATTACAAAAGTGTTCGCGTAATAAAATAAATCCGATTTATTTACTTTCGCCGTTATTTATAAATTACCCCGTGTACGCCATGTTCATGGTGGTGCATAAGATATTTATTGGACAAATCTGCATATATACACGAAATTTGACATCTGTAAAGACGTATTCAAGGTCCCTAAAACAGATGCTTTTCAGGTATTTTTATGTTAAAACGAAAAAGTTGAGAACAGCAGGTTTTATTACTTTTTGTCTCAGCAAGTAAGTATTGTCAACATAAAGGGGGCCATTGTTTATACCATGTGGGTTAATTTCCAAAATATTTTCCCTGTTTGAAACCTGTTCGTTAATTAAACATCAGCAGCAGGCTGAATATACTGTGCGCCCTGATCCGTGAATACCATGGCACAACCTCACGACGGCTCTAGGCCAAACAGCAACATGAAAAGTATAGATGGTCGTCAGGGCTCCCTCTGAAAACCCGCCGTCAATCTTTTGTTTTTGTTATCATGCCATCTCTTCATTTCTGCTTGTCTCCTTTGAGTGACAGCTCACACGACTGGCCCTGTTGCAGGAAACGCTCAACATAAAGCTATCTCAGGCACCGAAATGTCCTCAGTGTTTCCAGGCGGGGAAAAAGAAACAGGAGCCACCAGTTGGTACACGGGACCACACTTAACGAGAACGAAGCCTGGTCAATATCGCGTCTCTTGAAAATGTCGTCAAAGGAAGGCTGTCACAGACGACACTTAAGGCCTCGGTATTAGTCGTGTACGAATAATAACTTTTTACAACCCAGTCGTATCCGAATACTGTAGCCAAAAAGGGAACGAGAAACGAATCGTCTAGTAGCAGCATGAAATCGAATGCGAATGGAATGTCTTCATGACTATTCGTACAGTGCGAAGTGCTAGCGGTGCTGCTGCTATACCGCACTTTGTGGAGTTATAAGTAAAACAATCTAAATGCGCAACACTAATTCCCAATACACCGGTGCAACACGAAGTCAGTAATGAACCCTATGACCATGTTTTACGTGTAAGAAATTACATTTTACTTTTCACTACAACTGCGAGATCTATGCACCAGCCGTTGTCTCCGAGATGGTGCCTGATTCCCGATCTCGGACGCACTGGAGGCAATGGGTTGCCGAACCTGCCTGAGCCCTGGCACATTTTCCGCCCTTAGAGGCCATGTATGATTCATCTGAATGGCCATCGATTCGAATTGACAATGTCGTGGCGCTGATCCCTTGTTCCAGCACACAACTGCCCCCGCATATGCTCCACGGCGTTATTATGGGCCCTGCTTTCTTAAACAGTCGTCGAATATAATTACGGCGACCCTGATTCTACTTCGTGCCAGTTATTCGAAAATGATTCAAAACGTCCGATTCTAATAAATTAGATCGTGCACTGTTTGATCATTTTAGACGAATCGAACGGGAGATTATTCGATTCTGTGTTCTAACAGTTCGATATTCGCATTCATCTACTCTTGTGCCCAGGTTAGCTGGACAGGACGGTATTTTTTGGATCGTTTTAAAATTAAAAACAAAAACACAACATGACTGACAGCTTTAGGTTTGCAGTGCGAAGTGATAAAATAAAAAAAATTGCAAACATTATCGCTAAACATATATACAGTGTAAATTAAGTATGCACCGCAGATAAAGCTGTCCTAATATCAACTTGACTAATTCGCGGGCTTCAACGCGGCGGCTGCCAAAAAAAAAACTGCGTGATGACGACCTATATATATATATATACATATATATATATATCAGAAACCAGACATAACGTCTGTTAGCCTCCTTGCATTCGGTTACGCTTGTCTTCCTTCACATATGTCTACATATATGCACCTGGCGCCTTTATTTATTTGCTATTTTTTTAAATTAAGCCTTGAATCCTGTTATATTTCCATTCAAGAATACATTTGCCTCATGTTTCTAACATTCACTTATCACACATCCGTTATACTAATCGAGGTAAGAATATGGGCAGTTACTTTGGATCTGTTCATGGAAAACTCGAAATTCAATGAAATAAGAAATAATAGAGGAATGTTTTTTTTATATTTCATGTGGTGTATATCGCATGATTCAATTTGTTTTCACTACTGAGAGAGAAGGCAGTTAATTTATCCTTCGTGTAATCTATCACATAAATCATTGCGTCCCCATCAAATGACGATATATATTAAAATTTCATTGCTCTGTGCTAACCCCTCTCTCTAAAAGGGTTGGATTCTAGTGTAATTGTAACACTCATATTTATTCTCTGTACTACCCTGGTTTCATTATTGCTTTACTTTTCTGATGGTGGTTATACTGTTTCATTTCAGATTTCTCCCCCCCTCACTCCCCCCCCCCCCCCCGCCCTCTGCCTTGTAATGTCGTCTTACACTCTCCGGATACAGTACTGAAATTATTGCGGAAGCCAGACAATTATTTAAACCCAATTTAATAACTTGAAAGGCTACCCAGTCTTTTATTTAAACTGGCTCTCACCGTCCCCAGCTGATACCACAGTCATGTTCTTGGTCCAGGCGCTGTACTTGTTGTCAGGCGTCCTCAGTCGCAACCGTATGTTCACTTTGGTGTACGGCTTCAGAGGAATGCTGTAACGATCATTGGCTGTTGTCCCGGACTCAGTCAAGGTGAATTCCTTTTGCACCCCGTCTACTTCCAACACAACGTTTACGCTCCAGCAGTTCCAGGATTCCCTTGGTGGGTTCTGAAAGCAGTGGATTATGGGCATACCATGTTTAAATGACTGTCGAATAGCAGTAAGAAAAGAGCACAAAGCATGATAGATTTAAGCCGAGGTTAAAGGACAGGCCATTGAGGCACTCTGTGAATAGAAAAAAAGGATCAATCATGCATGAAATAAATGCAAACTAAGAAATACTTTTTTCGCATGAGAACCAAAAGATCAGGATGCAGAGGCACTCATAACAATTGAAAATAAGTGCTCGTCACCTGCTGTGTTATCACGAAACTGGTGTGTTTGAAGCATGTCGCTGGAGAGGGTGTAGACTATTAAAGAAGAATGAATGTGTTTAAGAAGTGTGTTTATCCAGTAAGGTATATATGCAAATGCAGTAAGCAAATGTATATATGAAGTAATGTAATGTATGTATGCAAATACATGAACACCGAAACAAAAGCATTGCAAATATTAACTCATAGGGGTCAAGATGCCGAGAGCCTTATCTTATTCACGCGATAACTTTCATACAGAGACTTTAGAAGATAGCCCGAGCATAGAATAAATAGCTCCATCCTAGGCGCATGCCTACAAGTGTCGCATTCCATGTTCACTTCTTGCTTTTTTACAGGGTATTGGAAAGTTCTTCAACGTCCAGCGAGGCAGCCTAACCTTACGAAAGACACTAGGAGGGGTGCTGTGTGAGATGCAGTTGTCAGCCGATGCTGTGAGGGTAGCCTCGATGATTTTGAGCGGCAGATGCAGGACTGAAGGTGACGTGTCAAATTCCTCTGCGTTTTTTCGTTTCAAATATGGGTTTGTTTCCACGCATATATGTTAGATCCACCGATAGGTAGCAGGTAACTAGCGATGTAAACACCAATAGCGGATGCAAGTGACTGCGTGACCGTTTAGTCCATCTATCACTGGTCGCAAACAAACGGCGAAAATCTGTAACTATGCAGCGTCACTGTTTGGCGATATGTTAAAGAAAAGATGGGAAATCAGTCGGATGCGTTAGCGCGACTTGTGTTCAAGTGGCGCTCTTGATGAAATAGAATCTAATAGCATGAACGGGATCTCGAATCCGCCTCACTATTCTGTGTTATCAAACGAGCACAAAATCCATCGGGGCGTCAGGAAAGCCATATCGACGATTAAAACAGCTGTCATCCTTGCCATCTTTCATTCCGAGGTCCTTTCCTTGCGATTTCTGACAACATTAGAGTTAATTATGAAGTCAGATATAAAATACATAACTTGGATGCATCTTGAAAACCTCGATACCGGATATTTATCTTGGCCCTGACGAAGACAAGTTCTTTTGTCGAAACGTTGGCCAGCTCAAGAGGCATTTCCTTGCCTAGTTCACATTCTGATTGTCAAGATCCAGCTGCCTATCCTCTGTCTGCCCTGGATACTTTGGCGAATTTAGAAAAAAAGCAGGCATGCTATGCTACCAAACACGGAGAATGTTTGAAAGTTGCCGCTTGTCGTTGGTCTTCTGGTATGGAATACCTATGTTGTTCCTTACTATCACTTGACCATTCACAAACTATTCATTTGGATTTATTTTTTGCACTGCTGAACTTCAATCCATGTTTTCAAACCGGAAAAATTAATTACACCTATCCTGATATTTGTATCCTGGTCTCCTTTAGCCTCTCCCCGCGGACACCATGTAATGTTGTCCGAAATAAAAAAATGGAATGGAATGGAATCTGACTAGGGTGCATTACTTTTCGTTCTCCACTGATCAATTGTTTTGATTGGTTGAACGCTTCTATTTTTCATTGACGCCGTCGCGCTGGCTCAGTGGTTATGGCGCATGGAGGCTATGTTATGGTTATGGTAATGGAGGCGAAATTCTGGAAGCCCGTCTACTGTGCGATGTCATTGCACGTTAAAGAACCCCAGGTGGTCAAAATTTCCGGAGTCCTTCACTATGGCATCCCTGATAGCCTGAGTCGCTTTGGGACGTTAAACCCCTTTAACCTACAAACCAAACCATTTTTCATTGACTATGTCGAAGCGCCGAAAATGGGAATGGGGCGGTGGACTAGGGAAGCCGCCTACAGGCAGCTTTTTTGAAGCAAAAAGCTTCACTAGGCTCGTCAACACCGGGCTTCGCGTGAGCCACACTACAGATTTGCCACAGCTGCGCATGCGCGAAACCGAGTGACGTCACGCGGAGCGCAGGTGGTCGCTGCTGCCTCCGTCGTCTGACCTTTCGCCGTGGAAGAAGAAGAAGACCCAGAAGTGGTAGCGTGAGAGTTTGCTCAAAAGCAGCGAAGATATGAAAAGTGCAAGGTTAGACAAGCGTCTGAAACGCCACAATCACGAGAGGCACACCTTTCTGAACGGCGGCAAAAGTATCAAAAACCAAACAAAACAAGTGAACCGATGGCGTTCATAGAGTTCATTGGCGTTGAACACTTTGCAAACTCCGTTATTTTCATGAAATGAAAGGCGAAAAACCGGCTCCGTGGGTCAGTGGTGACCTCAATCTCGCTTTCCGCTTTGTATATTGTTACGTGGTCAGGCGGGAACGACGCGAGAACGCCCGGGCACAGCACACAGGTCAAGAGCACAAGGCGGCCCGCACAGAGCACCAGGCACAGAGCACAGAATCCTAGAGCACGCGCGCCTACGAGAGGCTTTATTCATCTCTTCTTCTATCGGTTGCATGGCCCCCGGTCGCAAAAAACACCGTCTCGGTGGAAATTAGGGCGGGGCAAGGGATTGCGACACGTAGGGCTTGAGGCAAGAGACGTGGACAACGTCACTCTGAGATGCACCGGAGGTGGTCTCCGGAAAGGCCGGGGGAATCACGTAGGTGACGGCGGTGACCTGGCGGAGCACACGGTAAGGGCCAACATAGCGGGACATTAGTTTTTCGCAAAGCCCGACACGGCGTGTGGGCGACCAAAGCAAGACGAGGGCTCCAAGGGAAAAAGTTACCATGCGGTGCCGGCGGTCGTAGTAGTCCTGCTGTGAGGTCTGCGAGGCTTGTAGGCGGGAGCGAGCCAGCTGGCGGGCGTGGTCGGCGCGGGCAATAGCGTCGTGGGCATATTCAGAAGGCGGAGAAGGAGATGTCCGAAGCAGCGTGTCCAAAGGTAATTGGGGTTCACGACCGTACAACAGATAGAACGGGGAGTAACCGGCAGTGTCATGACGAGAAGAATTGTATGCGAAGGTCACGTATGGAAGGGCAATGTCCCAGTCCCGATGGTCCGGGGAAACGTACATCGCGAGCATATCCGGGAGAGTGCGGTTGAGGCGCTCTGTAAGACCGTTGGTTTGGGGATGATAGGCGGTGGTCAGCTTATGTTTTGTTGAGCAGGAACGGAGGATGTCGTCGACAACTTTAGAGAGAAAGCAACGGCCGCGGTCGGTGAGAAGTTGGCGGGGTGCACCATGACGGAGGATGAGGTCGTAGAGGAGAAAATCGGCCACGTCGGTAGCAGTACTGGTGGGGAGGGCCCGCGTGATGGCATAGCGAGTAGCATAATCTGTCGCAACGGCAATCCATTTGTTTCCGGAGGTGGACTCCGGAAACGGGCCCAAAAGATCCAAGCCAACACGATAGAATGGTTCAGGGGGCACATCAACAGGCTGGAGCAAACCCGCGGAGAGCGGGGCGGGACGTTTCCGGCGCTGGCACTGGTCGCAGGCACGAACATAGCGGCGGACGGACTGGTAGAGACGGGGCCAAAAGAAGCGACGACGCACGCGGGCGCAAGTACGCGAGACACCCAGATGTCCAGCAGTGGGGAGGTCATGGAGCTTGTGGAGGACGTCGTTGCGCAGATGCTTCGGGACAACGAGCAGTAGGTCTGGGCCGGCGGGGTTCAGGCTTCTGTGGTAGAGTGTGTCATGATGAAGTACAAACCGGCGCAGGGCAGGGTCAGATGGAGAGGATCTGAGGCGGGAAATAATAGAGCGGTGCTCGATATCTCGTCGCTGCTCATCGCCAAGGTGAGTAAGAGCAGAGAGCGAGAAGAGGTCAGCGGCGGAGTCACTGCCAGAATGATCAGAAGAGTCAACGGGATATCGGGAGAGGCAATCAGCATCAGTGTGTAGCCTACCGGACTTATATACCACGGTATAGTCGTAGTCTTGGAGGTGTAAAGCCCAGCGACCTAGGCGGCCAGTAGGATCTTTCAGTGATGAGAGCCAGCAGAGCGCATGGTGGTCGGTGACAACCGTAAAAGGGCGGCCGTACAAATATGGGCGGAATTTCCCAACCGCCCAGACAAGGGCTAAGCACTCACGTTCGGTAATTGAGTAATTGCGCTCCGGGGCGGACAGGAGGCGGCTGGCGTAGGCGATGACACGGTGGTGTTCGGACTGCCTCTGAGAGAGAATAGCACCGATGCCATAGCCACTGGCGTCTGTGCGGACTTCAGTGGGAGCTGTTACATCAAAGTGGGCCAGAACTGGCGTGGTAGTAAGCTTCAATATCAAGGTGGAAAACGCGTGTGCTTGGTCGGGTCCCCAGATGAAGGTGGCGTCCTTTTTCAGGAGGTCGGTGAGGGGGCGGGCGATGTCGGCGAAGCCTTCAACAAATCGACGAAAGTAGGAGCACAGCCCTAAGAAGCTGCGGACGTCGTTACAGGAACGTGGCTGAGGAAAGTCTTTAACGGCTCGGATCTTATCAGGGTCAGGTTGCACCCCCGTGTCGTCGACGACATGACCCAAGATGGCGAGTTGACGGCGCGCGAAACGGCACTTAGACGAGTTGAGCTGCAGGCCAGCATGACGAAAGAGGGAAAGGATCTGAGAAAGGTCAGTGAGGTGAGAGGAAAACGAGGGCGAAAAGACAATGACGTCACCGAGATAGCACAGGCAGGTGGACCACTTAAAGCCTTGCAAAAGAGCATCCATCATGCGTTCAAATGTGGCTGGTGCGTAGCATAATCCGAAAGGCATAACTTTAAATTGATAAAGGCCATCAGGAGTCACAAAAGCGGTTTTCTCACGGTCCTGTTCATCTACAGCAATTTGCCAGTAGCCGGAGCGAAGATCTATGGACGAGAAGAATTTGGCACCATGGAGGCAGTCAAGCGCGTCAGCGATACGCGGCAGGGGGTACACGTCCTTTTTAGTGATCTTATTCAGGTGGCGATAATCAATGTAAAAACGCCATGAGTCATCCTTTTTCCTGACAAAGACGACGGGTGAGGCCCAGAGACTGTGTGAGGGTTCGATAATGTTTTTTTTTAGCATTTTAGTAACTTCCGCATTGATTACTTGACGCTCGGCGTGAGAGACCCGGTAAGGGTGGCGGCGGATGGGAGGGGCATCGTCTGTTTCAATGCGGTGCCTGACGGCGAGAGTTTGACCCAGCGCGGTGTTGTTCACGTCAAAAATATCCGAAAAAGATTCGAGAAGGGCACGAAGCTTGGCAGTTTGATCGGGATGGAGGTCGGTAGCCATCATGGTTGTGAAGGTGTCGGTCGACAGAAGAGACTGCCGGCGCGGTGCGGCGGTTTCTGGAACTGGGGTAGCGGGCAACGAAGCCACGTGGCAAGGAGCGAGAGGGGATAGCGTAGCGACGCAGATGCCGGACGGTAGCACCTGAGAAGTGAGGCCGAAGTTGAGGAAAGGCAGAATGAGGGCGTTGGCTTGGATGGTGGCAATGGTATGAGGTAGGGCAACGTTACGGGTCAGGAGGAGGTCAAGATTGGGAGTAACTAGATAGTCGCCATCGGGAACTGGGCGAGATGGGGTCAATGGAACAAAAGAGGCGGTTCGGGATGACAGGCGAGCATATGCGGTACTGAACAGTCGCAGTGATACATCAAATGGGTCTGAATCCAGCGTTGGAAGGGCGAGGTGTAGAACACCCTCCGAGCAGTCAATGAGGGCGGAATAGTCAGTCAAAAAATCTAAGCCGAGGATAAGGTCATGGGCACAGGTGGTCAGCATGGTGAACTGAACTGGTATACTCTGGCCGGCAATAGTAACGCGCGCGGTACACATACCGTCCACAGCAGGCGTGCCACCATCCGCGACACACACACGGGACGTTGCAGGCGTGAGGACTTTGCGGAGGCGACGGCGGAGGGCAGCACTCATCACTGATACATGAGCACCGGTGTCAATCAGGGCGCGCACAGGAACACGGTCGATAGTGACGTTCAGAAGATTAGGTCGAGTGGTCGAGAGAGGATTTGTAGTCCGGGTCGTTGATGCAGCGTCACCTCCGGGAGCTGCATCACTTAGTTATCCAATTGGGAGCGGCTGCGAGAAGGCGACTGGGGGGAACGAGAGCGGCGGCCCTGCGGGGACGGAGAGCGGGAGAATCGGCGTGGAGGGGGTACGGCTGGTGCAGACGGTTCGGACGGGGCGCGGGTCGAGAAGTTGTAGGATGAGGCGGGACTGTAGAAGGAGGGGAAGACGTTGCGGGGCGTTGAAGACCATGGACTGCGGCAATGACGGGCGATGTGGCCAATGCGAGAGCACCGGAAGCAAATGGGACGGTCGTCCGCCGTGCGCCAGTCATTGGGATTGCGGGAACGGGGCAGAGAATAATAGGTGCGACGAAAAGCACAGGGAGGGGGCTGGGGGGTGTCCGGGCTTCTGATGGCGCACACTGCCGGAGCGAGGTTCAGATGAGCGAGTTCCTGCCGCACGACGGCCTGAATCAACGACACAGCGGGCAGGGTTGTGTCAGGGACGGAGGGCGGGGATATCAATGGTGCGAGGGCCTCCAGTTCACGTCGGACGATCCGGGTGACTGAATCGGTGAGGGCAGGGGCGTCCGAGAGCGTGCGGGATGGTGATCGGTGGTCCTCACAGGAAGATGTGGCGGCCGTGTTGGGAAGGCGAGAAAACGACGGCGAAATGTGGCGGCCTTTGACTTGCTCAAATCGATGGCACTCGTTTATGATGGAGTCAGTTGAGGTACAGTCTTTGCAAACAAGCAAGTGGAACGCATCGTCGGCAATGCCTTTGAGCACGTGGCCCACTTTATCGGTCTCACTCATTGCGGCGTCGACCTTGTGACAAAGCGCCAAGATGTCCTGAATGTAGGCCACGTAGCTATCGGTAGAAGATTGTGCTCGAGTAGCCAGCTGTTTCTTGGCGGTGAGCTGGCGGTCATCAGGTCTACCGAACAGCGTCTTCAACTTTTCCTTAAAGGTGTCCCAACTTGTTAGCTCTTCCTCGTGGGTCTCGTACATACGCGCGCCGTGCCATTGAGGTAAAAGATGACGTTCGCGAGCATTAGCGTAAGGTCCCACCTGTTGTAGTTGCTGACACACTTGATGTTAATCCAGTCTTCGACGTCCGAGCCATCTGTGCCGGAAAACGTGCCGGGGTCACGAGGAGGAGCCATGATGACGAAAGGAGTGGTAGTGGGGGTAGTGGGGCTCCTTGACCGGCCGGGTGGAGCCATGGTGGTAGTCCCGGCCTGACGAGTACTACGAAGCTGCGTGGTGTTCGCAGCGTAAAATCCGCACCTCCACCAAAGATGTTACGTGGTCCAGGCGGGAACGACGCGAGAACGCCCGGGCACAGCACACAGGTCAAGAGTACAAGGCGGCCCGCACAGAGTACCAGGCACAGAGCACAGAATCCCAGAGCACGCGCGCCTCCGAGAGTCTTTATTCATCTCTTCTTCTATCCGTTGCAATATCATGGATTGGCTGGGCTAATCCAAATTAATTTTCGCGTTGCCTTGCACCTGCAGTGTACATGGTGAAATAAATATTTTATTTCATTTATTCGTGCTGAAGCCGTGAAAGTCGAATAATGGCGGATGAGTGAGAAGATAGACAGGGTACCCTATTTCGCCAAGCGCACCTTAACGTTGCCGCAAACGGCCGGTGTAAGGCGGCTTTGAAAGAAACGAGTCGCTAAGGACGAAGAATGTCGGGCCAGCGCTTCGAGGCGTGAGGCAGAGAAGAACGCTGAGTGCTGGGATTGGCGCGAAGAATATAAACGGCTGAAGGCGGCCGCTGAAAAAGCTCCAAACGCAGCGAGGGACGGCAAGCGTGCTGCGCACCCAGAGAAACAGTGAGGGATACTGAGGACTCCACAAACCAACAGATCTGCCAGGGACACCATAAGCTTAGCCTGTCTGGAGGATGGGAAGTGCACGAATGCATCAGCATGCCTGCAGCGAAAGGACGCAGCAAATATCGGAGTGCAGCCGTTACTGCTTGTACGCCATACTGGAAATCAATGCTCCAATCCTTATATGCATTTCATTCTTACACCTAACGTGTACGATAAAACAGACTGAAATAGTTATTAAGAGAACTGAGCAGGAATAACCGAATTAAGTGGAAAATAATCATTCAGAGGATATATACTATGCGAGTTCGGAAGAACCCATTCATCGCGATTACAATTAGTCCTCTCTCAACAAACGATTTCTGGTCGAGTGAGCTGTGGATATGATGGGTTGCATCCCCACTCCGGCATTAAGGTGGAAGGTTTCAAATGCTGTATTTCTGCGCACCTTTAGTCGACACATTATTTGAGCACCTGTCACCACTTCGCGCACTTTTGCGTAAGCTCCCAGACACCCTTAGAGATTGTGGGGGTAGCGGTCTCGGCCACAAAGGAGACGCTCTCGACTCAGCGTGACAAGCTCAGCCGGAGACCAGCTACCAAGTGACAAGGGGATTGGTCGTTTGGTGCCCAGCTTTCGCCGGTCGCAAGCCAGAGAATGGGTCGGAGCCAAAGGTTCACAAAACAAAAGAAAGTTTATACAGCAAAGAGACGATAGAGAGGAATTCACAATCACTCGTACGAGCAGATACGAAGTGATTTACAAACACAATGCAACTCGTGCAAATGAACACTTGCGAGAGATTACAATTCAACAGAATCTTCGCACATAAAGTGGGCTAACACAGGGAGAGACAAATAAACAAAACACAATATGTTCACCGGGCACTGCCGCAGTCCGAACACCTGAGGAGCACGACGACGGGGCCGATCTGCAGACTGGCGCACGTTGACTCGCTGGTTCGTGGCTGGGCGAGTGGTGTTCTCCCGGGAGTCGAGCGGGCGCGCTTCACGTAAGCTTAAACGGCGGCTCGGGCTAACAGACACCGGTTGAAGCCCCTCATTTGTAGGCGCAGTCCGAATCCAATTGCTCTTCGCGCGAAGGCAGGCGCGCACATACACGCAGCTTCAACTGCACAAACTCCTCCTTCTCGCGCCGGGCGCGCGACCCCATTGGTCGAGCGCGGAGACCACCTTCGAGAAATTTCTGGTTCCTTCTCGCATGCGAAGACGCCGGCGCGAGAGCCAAGGGGAGAGGGTATCACTTTAGCGTGATCAAGGTCACGCCCTCTACGGCGACGACGACGAGTGGAAACTACTCAGAAATTCTACAGAAATCGACGCAACGCGCGGCCATGGGTGCTTTGCGCCGCGCCGGCGACCTGAGTGGAAAGGGCAGCAGGTCCTTCCCGGGGTTCCTTCCCCGCTGTTTTTTTTTTCTTTTATTTTACAGCGCGCGGGCGCGATTGCTTACGTGCTGCGCCCTTTCTTTCTAATATGCGCCGAATTTTGTGACAGCACCCTAACCAGTTTTACATTGGTAACAACAGCTCGTCTACACGCCGACATCGTGTTTCTACCATCGCTTGATAAATTTAAACTTTGTCTAACCAATGCCGTTATGCCTACCTGAGCATCAGTATTCAATCTTGGTCCGTATTCTGTTTTGTTCGGGTCTGCACGAGCCCTTGGGCAATCCTCCTACCTGGGTATGCTCCATTTCAGAAGAGTTAAGTAACAGCAGCAATGGTTGTGATTTGCGCTCCCATCGTCACTCACTATCACGGAGGAGTGGCCATCATTCGCACTTACGTTCTACTTGCGGCACTGAAGGAAAAAGATATTAACGCGACCGCGTTAAGGGCCCCGTGTCGCGGAGAAGCAGATGTAATCGGCGTCGGCGGCGTTAGCCGTGAGCCAAAAATTCCTCCCCCCCCCCTCCTCCTCCTCCTCCTCGCAATGTACGCCACTGCCCTAACAGATGGCGCGCGACGGCAGCGCCTCCCGCTCGTCTCGTTCGGGGGCAGTGGGGCCGTGCAGGCACGCAGGAATCACGCAGTGAGCGGCGAACAACGCAGAGCCCATCCAAAGCGCGTTCACCACGAAGCTTGCGGCTTGCTGCCCGTTCGTTCGGCACGGAAGCTACGCTGGCGTTCGTGGCATCGGGTTTGTCGAGAACGATGTGCCGACGAACTACGACTGCAACTTGAGTCCCGCGCGTTTCAGCAAGGCGCCTGGCAGCGCTTCTACGTGGTTTTCCGCTCCGCGCGTCCTTTTCACCGTACATAGTAGAGCGATTTGTCTAACGGGCCAGGCGTGGCGCCGATCGGCATGCCGTGGACTCCCTGGCAGTGCTGCAACACGCTGTCGCGTTCCACTCTTAAAGGCGAAGCTTAAGCGTCCTCCAATTTTTTTAGCAGGAATACTTGCACACCATGGCCACTTACCGTCCACTTGACCACGATTGCTGATGTGCTGCTGTTGTCGATCTTCACATTTTGAGGAGGAAATGCTGGTGCTGAAAAAAAACCCTTTACTAAATGGCGACAGTTCAGCAATTCACACTGCAGCTTACCTCCGCAGGCAGTTCGAAAGTGAGTAGTGCTGGCACCGTGTTCCCTGCGGTGTCCATCCTCGTCGATGACCAAGACACGAACCTCGTATCTTGTACCGCTCCGTAGTGGCGAAAGGAGAGCGCTGAGGGTTGTACTGGTGGTTGTAGCAAGAACCGTTTTGCTGTTCCATGTTGCATTTGCAGCCTGTTTTGACGAGAGCAGTTGTTAAAGCAATAATGGTCAATTTTCAGGTTGGGAGAGAGAGAGAGAGAAAGTAATTTCATGACAGAAAGTTGGAGAGGTCGGCCGGCGGTAAAGTGATCTTGGCCTGCTACTCCACACTGTGAAAAGGGAAAGGTTTGGTTTAAGAGGGTTTAACGTCCCAAAGCGACTCAGGCTATGAGGGACGCCGTAGTGGAGGGCTCCGGAAATTTCGACCACCTGGGGTTCTTTAACGTGCACTGACATCGCACAGTACGCGGGCATCTAGAATTTCGGCTCCATCAAAATTCTGCCGCCACGGCCGGGATCGAACCCGCGTCGTTCGGGCCAGCAGCCGAGCGCCATAACCACTCAGGCACCACGGCGGCCGAAGGGGGAAAGGGAAAATAAAGAGAGTGATGGTGCGAATGGAGCTTGAAGATGTCATAGTACAATTAATTCATCTTAATCCATGAACCATCATTGTGATAATATCTAAAACAGTATTCATTTGTGGTAGAAGATTTGTTCATGACAGCACGTTCACGTAGTTTGGCTCTTCACCCGACGTTGACAAACACCAGTGCCAAAGAGCACTGCACATATAAAGCCAACTGACGTAAAGAACACGCGAAGCGATATTCTGAAAAGCACGGCTGATCTGCAATGCCTCTTTACAGTGCTCATGCGGCAAAGGCAGCAAGTATAAGTGTGGAATTCAGTCTGACTCCTTTCGCACTGATTCGTAATACGCTGCAAACAAGGACACCTTGGTCATAATCATCATCCTTACTACACCCACTGCAGCGCAAAGGCCTCTCCCATGTCTCTCCAATTAACCCTGTCCTTTGCCAGCTGCATCCACCCTTTGCCTGCAAACTTCTTAATCTCATCCGCCCACCTTACCTTCTGCCGCCCACTGGTACGCTTACTTTCTCTTGGAATCCACTCCATTACCGTTTAGGACCAGCGGTTATCTTGCCTTCGCATTACATGCCCTGCCCAAGCCCATTTCTTTCTCTTGATTTTGACTAGGAAATCATTAACCCGTGTTTGTTTCCTCACCCACTCTGCCCGCTTCCGGTCTCTTAACGTTACACCTATCATTTTTCTCTCCATGGCTCGCTGCGTTGTCCTTAACTTAAGCTGAACTCTTTTCGTTAGCCTCCACGTTTCTGCCCCGTAGGTGAGTACCGGTAAGATAAAGCTGTTGTACACTTTTCTCTTGAGGGAAATTGGTAAACTGCCACACATGATCTGCGAGAACTTGCCATATGCGCTCCACCCCATTCTTATCCTTCTAGTTATCTCCCTCTCATGATCCGGATCAGCTGTCACTACCTGCCCTAAGTAGACGTATTCCGTCACGACTTCCAGGCTTTTGCTGCCAATTCTGAACTGTTGTTCCCTTGCTAGGCTGTTGAACATTACCTTGGTTTTCTCCATGTTAATTTTTAGACCCATCGTTCTGCTCTGCCTGTCTAACACATTGATCATGATTTGCAGTTCACCTCCTGAGTTACTCAGCAAGGCAATGTCATCCTTCCAATATGGAGTTTCTTCAACAGAGAGTATCTGTTATATGGAGTTTCTCCGACAGGGAGTTTTTCCAACGGAGATTCTCCAATAGCGAGATTCTCCGACATAGAGTTTTTCCAACAGGGAGTTTCTCCAACAGGGAGTTTCTCTAAGAGAGAGTTTCTCTAACAGGGAGTTTCTCCAACAGGGCGTTTCTCCAACATGAAGTATCTCCAACATGGAGTTTTTCTAACGTGGTTTTTCCAAGAAGACGTTTCTCCAACAGGCAGTTTCTCAAAATGGAGTTTGTTCAGCTAGGAGTTTCTCGAACAGGGATTTTGTCCCACGGGGTGTTTGCCCAACGGGGACTTTCTCCAAAATGAAGTTTCTCCAACAGGGAGTTCTCCAAAAACGAGTTTCTTCAAAAGAGAGTTTCTGCAAAATGAAGCTTCTCCGACAGGAAGCTTCAATAGGGAGTTTCTCCAACAGGAAGTTTCTCCAACAGAGAGCTACTCCAACAAGGGGTTTCTGCAACATGGAGTTTTTCCAACAGTGAGTTTCTCCAACATAGTGTTTCTGCAACATGGATTTTCTCCAACATGGTATCTTCTCAAACATGAAGTTTCTCTCAAAGGGAGTTTCTCCTACAAGGAATTTCTCTAAAATGGAGTTCCTCCAACCAGGAGTTTCTCCGACAGCGAGTTTGTCCAACTGAGAGTTTGTCCAACAGAGACTTTCTCCAACAGAAATTTTCTCCTGCAGGAAGTTTCTGCAACAGGGACTTTCTCCAAAATGGAGTTTCTCCAAAAGAGAGTTTCTCCAAGAGAGTTTATCCATCATGAAGTTTCGCTGACAGGGAGCTTAAACAGGGAGTTTCTCCAACAGAGAGTTTCTCCAACAGGGGGATTCTGCAACATGAAATTTATCCACCATATAGTTTCTCCAACATGGAGTTTCTCTAACAGAGAGTTCTGCAGCATGGAGTTTCTCTAACATAGAGTTTGTCCAACAGGGAGTTTCCAACAGGAGGTTTCTCCAACAAGAGGTTTCTGCAACATGAAGTTTGTCCACCATATAGTTTCTCCAACATGGAGTTTCTCTAACAGAGAGTTTTTCTAACAGAGAGTTCTGCAGCATGGAGTTTCTCTAACATAGAGTTTGTCCAACAGGGAGTTTCCAACAGGAGGTTTCTCCAACAAGAGGTTTCTGCAACATGAAGTTTGTCCACCATATAGTTTCTCCAACATGGAGTTTCTCTAACAGAGAGTTTTTCTAACAGAGAGTTCTGCAGCATGGAGTTTCTCTACCATAGAGTTTCTCTAACAGGGAGCTTCTCCAGCATGGAGTTTCTCCTAAAGTGAGTTTCCCCGCGCCTTGGTCAATGCCACTAAAAATCCTCGGGTCTATGTCATGGAAGCCATTGCACCTTTTCGGACACAAAGTTATTCTGAATTTGGGTAACATGCACTATCACCGCCCGCAGTGACCATTTTGTGCACTGCACTGAACGACACTGCTGTCCTTTATGGTGTCATGTCCCGCAATTTCGCACTAAAATTTCAAAAATTGGAAAATTGTAAGACACATTTACTATAATTTCGAAGCTAATGGTCCACTCTTCTGATATGTAGCAAAATCTTTGTTTTAAATCGTTTCCATCGGTTGCATCGCATAGTTAGGAGTGCCGTACAAAACAAACGAGAAACACTGTTGATCATAGCAAAATTGTTAATAAAAGATAAATGCTAAACTCCCCGCGGGTGATCTGCGGACATGTTGATTTTGATAGTAAAATCTTACATTATATGAAAGAACTGCAGTCATAAATGGTTTCCCGCTCAGAAATGCTTTTGTCCAGAATTGTTTGGTATGCGATTTCTGTTGGCTTCCTTCATACCACTTGTTACTGAAGGAGACACGGCTGTCTGCCGGTCGATATGTTGATTATTCTATTTCATAGCAACAGCAGTTATTGGAACATTGCTGCGACGAGTGTGGTCTGCTGTTTGCATAAACCCTTGTCACAAAGCCACGCCCACTACGTAACACACACTGCGATCGCCAACAAGAGCAAGCCGCTATTGGAGCGCGTTGCGCACAGCTGTCAAGCATGATCGGCCTAAGCAGCCCGCGGTAGGTAAGCATCGAATCGCTGGCGTCTGCTCTGGCTGCTCTACAGCATCAAAGAACAGTGTATGTGGAATTGCCCACTCTGCGCAACTAGATGTTCTTCGCCGCCCAAAGACGCGGCAGCTGCCAGACGTTCCGCTCGGGCAGAGGCGCAGTAACGGCGCCGGATATCAGGCAGTACAAGCCACAGATGCAGAAGCCAAGCAGAAGCGGCGGACAGAAAGAAGGTCGGTCGGTACGAGGCGCGAAGATAGCAGCTGCGATGCCTAAACGCTGTGTTGATAATGCGTAATCTCAGCGGCATTTTTTGGTCTGCACGTATGAGCCCCATCCCCAGTGGCCAGAGACAGGTCTCCTCCTGTTTACTCTTGTTCACGTAATTTTGCGATTAACCTGGCATATCATACGACCAAGATGCGACGTGAGCCAGGGACCGGAGGATGTGGCCAATCACCCAGCGGCGCTTATGACAACAAAGTGGTCTCAGAAGGGCAATATCAAGATACCTCTCGACGCCATCTTCAGATATGAGACGTTCACGTACTAAGCGATGATCGACTCACAGATTTATATCGGATAACGGAGCGAGCGGGATTGAGGGGTTGTGTTTAGCCTGCCCTTATGTCATACACAAAATGCACGAAAGACAAATATTTTTTTTGTAGTATCTGTAGCTGCCAAAGATGCACGTACCTCTTCCGGACTATTTGCTAGACATTGTAACCTCCCAGCGCAGGGATGAAAAACCCTGATCTCAGGGCGAGTGAAGGGTTGACTTAGGAAACAAGAAAAAGGGAGCCATCAGAGCTTTCTGCAGCGATACGTTTTGTGTGTTTTCCTACGACCCAAAGTTCATTCTGGCCCCACAGATGGAAGGACACCAACTAGCCCGGAAGAATGCCTTATAGAATTGGCAGTGCCATTCTCAGTGCTGGGTGAGTGATCGCCATATTAAGGCTTGAGTCAGTTCGATGAGAATGGTGGCCACTACCTGGATACTGAGTTCATGGTAAGGTGGTAGAAATGTAGTGAGTATTGCCTTTTAACGGTGGTTCGCCCCACAAAATGGACAGTATTGTGTGCGTTGTGGAGTCAGTTTTTATCTGATTTAGTGCACGCTGACGTATCGCAGAATACCAGGGCCGATCGATAGACACGTATGTGGTTCAACGGCTGAGTGAAGTGGCCTAGCCTATAGTATATAAGTAGAGTGTATCTCTCGCCGTCAGGAGATTTGAAGATAAGCAACCACGAATGTTTTCCTTCGGAAGTTGCATATGACTCCAACTACAGCGCAAGAAATAGAGAATAGCCTCGTGGTGCTGGGAGACAGCGTAGATCGTCTCTAAAGAGGACCCCATTAGACAGGTCCCACATAGTAGCAGAGTTAGGTAGCTGTAGTTAGATCTTCGCCAATTTATACCAATCGCGTGGTCGTATCGCTGCGCGTATTACTGCGCCTTCTCGCGCCTGAAGTTTCCAAATTTCACTACCTTCAATAAGGGTATTGGGCACATTATTGTCAGCCACTGTTGTGTTTATAAAGGAGACATGGGCAGTCAAAACCAACCTAAGGATGAAGCTCTTCTTGGTCTTTGACAGAAAGAGCTACTTGTAGGGCTCCTGTAGCAGCAGCTGCTGCAGTTGACTGCCGGTGTGCGAAAGTTATTCGTCGAGGAGGTACGCCTGCATAATTATAATGTGAGGCTGTAGAGACATCTAGCACATATGTCACGGGTAAAAAAATACTCTATAATGTGAAATGCGAATGTACCTATTCTCCCCATCCAGCATAGTTCACATTTATCCATTTCTGTCAGTTGCACTGGCAGTTCGAGTAAGGGCGGTTAACAAAACACTGTTGTAAGGATGTTGTATATCATAGGAATTGTTGTAGGCAAACCATAGAACGTATTTTGTAATCACTCATTTATTTTTCGCGTAACATTGATTGTGGAGTAAGCCGCAAGACGTGAAAAAGCAAACTACCAATCCTAGTCAAGGACGGTCCTACAGCGACGCTGCCGTTAGCTACAGGACCGCCGCTGCATCCTCTTTGGACTTTTCTCAGGGACAACAGGGAGAAACTGTTTTCTTTGCCTTACGGTGTGGGAGAAGAATAAATGCTCGTAAGTGATGAGGTGAAAGTTAGGATGGCCGCGGATACGTACTTCAGAGAATTTCATCGTTCGCCAAAAATGTAGCTCGCATTGAACTTGTCAAGGTTTCCCGTGTGCTCGCTCAGTACGCGCAGTACAACAAAATGAAGCAAGATAGTGCTCTCTCACAGCCTGTTCCGCTATGAGGTGTTAATCCCAATAAAACCAAATCCATATTGTTTATTTGGCTGTAAACCCTATAAACAATTCAAGAAAAGCTGTTCCGATTGCACACATTTTCTCGCTACTAAGCGAGAATAAGCCGGTTGTAGCGTGCCACTTCTATTTGGTGCCCACCAAAATCTCATCCCTCGGTCGCTCCAAGTATGATGCCTTCTTGGCCTTTCATATATAGAAGCCCCACTCATTCCTTCTCCCCCTCACCTTCGAACTTAAAACGCCCCCCCCCCCCCCTCCTTGCGCACCTGGTTAACTGCATCACCCCCGTTGTTTCATGTTTTCCGGGAAGCTCTAAACAGACATACAAGCAAATGGTGTTCTCCTGAAGTCGGGTGTTTGAGGCCATCTCTTTTGTAGCAATAGCTACATTACGGTAGAATTTCGAGCGTTCAGCAGGGTGGTGCCGCCACCACGTGGCGAAACCGAGCTGCAACAGCTGTGCGCGCATGCGCCGTGTCATTGGGGCCAAGATAAAAAAGGAACGCCCAGCGAAACAGAGCGGCGAAAGACTGACTTTGCAATTCAACTGAGCAAGTTCCACCCGGCCAGCTGTAGCTACCACGTCACTCCAGGTTTAACCAGAGCTAAACCACCACCATTTTATTTATTCCTCTCCAAAATAAAGAAAAAGCACGCTTCTTTTTTTTTTCCTTTGAAAGTCTACCTGTGCTTTGATTAATCAAAACATCCAGCCTGTCCAGCCTAACAATTCTGGTCAAAAGCATTTTTGAGCGTGAAACCGTGGAAGAACGCTATTCTTCCATGTTATTTGGAATTTGATTATAACAATCAATATATCCGCAAGTGACCGGACGGCAGTCTTGATTTTCTTTTATTGCAGTTAAAGGATAGATGTAAGCACTTTGAAAGAAATATTTTGCTACATGTCAGACGAATGGACGACCACCATTAATATTTCGGCAACAGTGTCACAAAATTCTCAAATTTTATAAATTTTTGTCTGAGAATGTTGGACACGCAATATCGCAGCACGCGTTTAAATGTGTACGGGTCATGCAAGTTTCGGGAAAAGCTTGAGTTCGACACGATATGATTCAAGGCACAATGAGGGCTAATCAGAAATCGTTCTCTTTCCGCGGCTTTAAGTGTTGAATCCCGAGCTTGGTATCCCCATGCCTCTAATTTGTATTGCCGCTGCCAAGAATAAAACAAAATTTTGAAGGAAAATTATTAATGGCAGCAGAAAGTATTCCAGACAGTCTCGTAATATGCTGCGCAGACTGAAATTAGAGAATATCAACTTACGTGCCTGCGGAAACAGTCTAGTCCTTGAGAAAATTGCTTGAACACTATACTGCCAAGAAAACGGGCTTCCGCTTGCGTCAAAGTTGCGTTCTCCAGCCGATACAGCTTGGTAGCGGGGACAGGCTCTGCCACTACACGGCACGTAGAGCGCTCTCTGGGCTCTTGATCACCTCTTCCGGCAGCGAATTGCGAGATGTCAGGCCCCTAGGAACCACGGAGCGCACATGGTGGCGCGGATAGGTTGCTTTGGCGGGCGGAGGCCCTGGTGTCACGCCTAGCAACCCCAGCGTAACGGGAAGGACAAGGCCGGCCACGCATCTGCGCTTTTTGTGTCGGTTTGGCTGTTTTCGTGCCCGCCGCGCGGAAGCGAAGACAGTGGACCAAGGAGGGGACACTGAAGACGGAAAATGTTGTACCTGCCCAAGGGAGCCAGAATAGCGGCATGTGTTGTTTCTTTCAGAGCGTAGCTCTTTAGCGCCCGTTGATGGGTTGACCGCGTCGCCGTCGCAGGTGTAACCGGAAGAACGAGAGTACTGCCGCTCGCTCATAGATGGCGGCAGAGTGATCCGAGCCGCGCGCGTCCCCCCCCCCCCCCCCCCGTGCTTCGCTCTCCATCGCCCTTTTATAGCCTTGGCGTTAGTCCACGTAAACCTTATCGTCGTCTTCTCCTTCTTCTCTTCTGCACCAATAACCTCTCTCCACCTCACCGAAAGCTTCATCTTCTCTAGTTTTCGTATAATCCACGTCATCCTTATCACCAACCTCTTCGTCTTCTTCACACCTCTTTCCTTCATATTTTATTTTAAAATCCCTATTATATGCGAAAAGGGCCACCTTCTCTCAAGAGTTTTTCCATAAAAGACTGCTCACGTCATCCTCATCTTCAAGCCATCCAGCCAACCGACTATCTTCTGTGGCGATTCTGGACCCAGCACACAGCACACCGCAGACGTCCAGCACACATCAAAAGCACACCACTAACACAGTACACCAAACTGCATTTTCGGAACATTAATACACTACTGCCGTAGACCGTACAGTGTCCTTGATAAACACGTTAATGCCCACAACACACTCCCTTGTATAATCAAATAACAATAGCAACAACAAAAAATCAACAACACCAAAAAGCTACATTCCAGAGATAGCTAGAGCCGTTCAGTTGGCTCTATCTCTAGAGGGGTCTAATTTGCAACATATGACTTCCGTTTGGCCCGCACATCTGAAAACACCTCCCCCTTGATTTCGAGTAGAGCTGTGATCGTCGGTCTTCATTCAAATTGGAGTTCATTAGTGCCTTACCCCATCCTATCCTTTTCTTCCCACTGCACGTGGGAACCTCGGCAACATCGCCTGTCTCCTCGGCCACTACCGAGTATGGTACGGCGTACCGCCGTACGGGACCTCTTTCTTCATAATTCAACATATTTACATGGAAAACTTTCTTTTTGTCATGTATCAATATCTCATAATCCGTGTCATTTTTCTTCCTCGTCACACGGTAAGGGCCCTTCCACTGCATCAGTAACTTATTATGTACCGTGGGTAGCAGGATAAGAACCCTGTCGCCCGGATTTAGTTTTCTTTGAGCGGCTTTCTTGTCATAGTATCCCTTATAGCGTTCGCGCGCCCTTTCCAGGCCTTGATGTGCCAGCTTGCATGTTTTCTCCAACTTGTCCCACAACTCAAGAACGTATGTGTATGTTGTCTTGAGATCTAATGCAATCTCCTTATTCGCCCACAGCTCCTTGAGTATTGTAAGTGGACCTCTAACGGTTCTCCCATACAACATCTCGAAGGGCGAGACACCAAGACTAGTTTGCGGTACTTCGCGATAAGCGAACAAAAGAGCTGGGAGATATCTATCCCTATCAATAGGTATCTCCTGGCACATTTTCTTGATCATATTTTTGAGGGTGCCGTTGAACCGCTCTACAAGCCCGTTACGCATGGGATGGTAAGGCGTTGTCAATAACTGCCTTACTGACAAAAGGCGGTTTACCTCCTTCATTATTTTCGATGTAATGTTCGAGCCCCGGTCACACAAAACTTCCCTCGGGAACTCATAACGCGAAAACATTTCCACAAGACCTTCCGCCACTTGGATACTGTCAATAGTCGTCAATGGAATAGCGTCACGATAAAGAGTGGCCACGTCAACCAGAGTAAATACATATCTATTGCCTTTGGCGGGTGCTGGAGAGATTGGCCCCACAATGTCAATAGCCACTCATTGAAACGGTAGGTCGATGGCTGGCATCTTGCCCAGAGGTACGGGACCAACTCTTCCCTTCGGAACTGTGCGCTGGCACACGTCACATCAGCGAACAAAGCGCTTAACGTCACTCTGGACACCCGGCCGAAAGAACTCCTCGGTGATCCTAGACACCGTTTTTTGAACACCCTGGTGTCCGGCCATAGTGCCATCATGGCCTAAGCGTAGCCCTGTCTCTCGCATAGACCTGGGTAACACCAGCTGTTGGACCCGCCTTCCTGAGCTAAATATGCATTTCTTGTGCAGAAGGCCATTTACCAATTGATATTCGAATGACGTACGGCTCTTCTTTCTTTTCACTTTTTCCCCGACTCTTTCGAAGCAGGCTTTCAAGCTCGGGTCTTCTCTTTGCCTAATTGCAATTTTTTTTTATTCGAGAATTGTGCCATGAGGCATAAGTTGAAAAAGGAAGGGGGGGGGGGGAGGAAGGAATGCACGGGATTGAAAGTTAAAGGAAGGAGTGAAGAACCGTTGCGCTGAGGTAGTCGCACAGGTTGCAATTTCAGCCGGTGTTAAACTCAGGCACATCGTAACGGGAATAGTGAGCGGACGCTGCGTTGCTCGGGCTGTCACTTGAGCCCTTGACTCCACGGCCGACGAGAAACTGACTGCCCCATCACCCGCCTGAGCTGTCAAGGGCCTTTCCTCTTTTGGACGTTCTTCAACGTCGATCCTTCTCCACTCAGGATCGGGAGTCCTCGACACTTCTTGCAGCCGTAATGTTTCCCAAGATGAGATCGTAGATGGGCTGCTCTACACATTTTGCCACTACCTGTCCACTATAATACTGCATGGACACTAGAATCGTGGCTTCGGGAAGGTACCTCACTGTGCTATCTACAAGAGTGACGGCCGACGCTTCCCCTGTAAGATCCTCGCCCTTCACCAGGCTTCTACGAACCAAGACTGTGTTGGCTCCGCTGTCTCTAAGCACCAATATAGGACGGTTCCCTATTTGCCCAGCCACCACCGGCATTACTGCTTTCGACTTGGGTGTTCCACTCACCGTCTCATTTCCCAGCGGCATTTGCTCTCCTTTCAGCTCAAAACTTCAGGTGGCGTGACAAGTTCTACCGCAGAGTTGACAACGCATGCAGCTCAGTCCTGCGTTCTGTACCGGTACTCATTCAGAGTTTGATCCCTCTTCTTACAACCTTGACACACAACCTGTGTCTCTTGGGCAACGCTACTAGCTTGACAGTCAACTGCACGGTGTCCCAACTTGCCGCAGAGAAAGCACCTTACTGGCGCCTTAGATGCACCACTATATGCTTTTTGTTTTGTCGCATATGTCTCTGGAACCTTTTAGGTTTCCTCCTTTGCCTTGCTCAAATTTCTCAGCCCTTCAGTCTCGACGAAGTGGTCTGCAATGTCGGCGAACTCTTCCAATGCACACAACTTTCTTTCTTCCAGGAATAGTGCTGCTTTGAGATCCAACATGCTAAAAATTTCTCGGTGGCCAACTTGTCACGCATCCCTTCAAAACTCTTTTCTATGTTTGACATATCAAGCCACCTATCTAAATAATTGGTCAGCCTGCAGGAAAACTGCTTAGCGGTTTCAGAATCCTCAGGTTTCGCGGTGCGAAATCTGCCATGGAAACCCTCTTCTGTAAGCCTGAATCTTTGGAGAAGTGCCTTATTGACTTTCTTGAAGTCATTGGAATCAGAAGCGGGCATCCTCCCAAACATGTTCAGCGCCTCTCCAACTAAACACATGCTCAATGGCGTGGCCCATTAACTATGCTCCCAGCCTTGCCCCAGAGCTATCTGTTCGAATCTTTGCAGACATGCGTCCAAATCATCTCTCTTGTCATGAAAATGAGCCATCAGCGTTCTTGGGCAAACTCTAGCCGGTCTAGGAGATTTTGTACCCGGTAAGAAACGCTGATCATTGTCCGTGATCTCATCATATCCTCCCGCGACATGCGCCTGTTTCCAGAAAATAAACTCCTCCCGTTCTATCCTTCTTTTCTCCTGTTCTTCTGCCTCGCGAGCTCTTCTAGCTTGTGGCTCTTCTGTCTCGCGAGCTCTTTTCGCCTCCCGCTCTTCTGCCTCGCGAGCGTCTGCGCGTGCTTGCGCCCTTTCCTCTCTCTGCCTCTGCCTCCTCCTCATAGAGACGCATCGCCTCTTCCTTGCTTAACCCTAGCTTTAGCGCTAGTTCTCACGTTTTTGGCAAATCCATACTTACTGTCGTCGATTTGAGACAAAGCAAAAAGAAAAAAAAAGGAGCGAATCCTGGCAAAGTCTCGCCACTTATCTTTGTCACGGATCTCCCCAGAGAACACTCAGACCGAAAGAATGGACTAGGCGACAGGTGTACCCACAGAGATGCACATTTAATGCACCCTAATTGACACACACACTAGCACACAAAGCTAACTAACCGAGCTAACACAAAACACAACGACTATAAATAGACACAACACAGGAACACTGCTACCAGCGTCTATTACAAGCGTTCTACTGTTAGCGGTCGGCGTTCGTGCTCGCGGTTGGTTCGGTGCGGCTGCGGCGTTGTATGGGTCCAGTAGCCGGCGTCGAGATGGCGTTCCACGTGCTCCGGCTGGTGTCGCTGGCTGCGTCGTACAAGCTCCCGGTCAAAGCGCCCGTGGAGGTGATGCCGGTGTTATTGGCATTGGGGGCACCACCCGGATAGGTGTCAAGAACGGTGGAGACACCTCTGGCCGTAGCAGGTGGTAGCATCCTCCGTTGACTCCCCGGAATGGGCTCAGGAACGGCAGGAAGTCCACGGTGCGAAGCCATAGAATGCGAGCTCACCGGAGCTGTAGCTGGCGCCGCTCTCTTCGAGCCGAAGCGTCCCTGACCCGCCGGAGCCTCCGCTTCTCTGGTCTCCCCACCCCCCATGCTTCGCTCTCCTTCGCCCTTTTATAGTTTTGCGGGTTGAAGGGGATCGCCGACGATGCCTTCAACCTGCTCGTCTACAAGAATTGCACTACAGTCGACGACATTATTAAGGAATGTCGCCGCTGCGAGGAAGCTAAAAGAAGGCGTATCACCCAGCACCTCCACCAAATATGTTGAGGGAAAGAGTAAGTTTACAGCTATGTACAGCAGCGAAGGAACAGCTACGAGTGGCACTCAGAACACAGTCAGAACTTCGTTCTCGTCTTCGTCTTCGTCCACCCGTTCACCCGCTCAGTCTCGTCGTCGTCTTCCCGCTTCAATAACTTTGCCGTTAGTCCACGTAAGCCTTGTCGCCGTCTTCTCCTTCTCTTCTCCACCAATCATCTCTCTCCACCTCATCGAATGATTTTTCTTCTTTCGTCTTCGGTTAATCCACGTCATCTTTATCGCCAACCTTTTCGTCTTCTTCACACCTTTTTCCTTCATAGTTTTATTTTTGACTCCCTATTATATGTGACACCGTCCCTTGACCACAACATATGCCTCCTTTGATTCCCGCTGCCGCTGTCTTCTTACCCGTTCTTGTTCCCGTCGTCGCACACGACGATAGTCTTCGTCAGACAACCCTGACGGTCAGGGTTAGTCTCCATGCCGACCCGAAAGCCAGAGCCACGGCAGAAAGTGGTCAAGGACGCCTAGCTTCGAGTTAAAAGCGAGGCCACATTCCTCTTCGCTTTGCTTCTCAACCGGTTTCCCACGTGTCCAGCATCCCGTGACGCTTTTCTTCTCCCGGTTAAGCACGATTCACACAGGGAGCATCCATGGAGGGGAGAGGGGGTGCATGAAATCGGCCTCGCTATCCTGGACGCAGCTCTGTTCCTCCTCCTTCTCTCCCTCGTCCGCGCTCGCAGAGGTCAAAAGGTCAAATTCAGTTCAGACAACCGGTTTTTGCGAGAATGCGGGTAGTGCTGCTGCTAGCCAACACGCGCCCGTCCATGTGCACGAAGCTCCCGGTCGGCGGGCGCGCGCTGCTTTGCGTGACGTCACGGCGTCCTAGCGGTGAAGCTGCCAATCTGCGCCGCCCTCTTTGTTTCGTGGTTGCTAGGGGCCTCAAGTGCTAGCCTCTGACAATGCGCCTTCCGATACCATTTTTATCGCTGAATAAATATTCACCTTTCAAGTAGGAATCTGAACTGATTTATGGAAAAGAGAGAATTATTTAAGTACTACTAGCAGGGGTGCTTTATTAAGAAAAAAATGCAAAAGAAGAAAGAAATGTTCCCAGCCGTGGCAGCTGCCGATATCTCAAGCACCCGAGCTGAGACCGGGGGAAGTAAAGGGACAGCGAGGGTATAGCAGGAAGTGTAGAGGGGAGCGACAGCGACGAAGGCTATTAAACCGTTGAAGGTTAATTATACGACGCGATCATTTGCAGCATTTGTTGGCGTCGTTCATCGACTTAGTTTGAAAATGAAAAGAGGCTAAATATTCTTTCGGCCGGTACAATCATTGTTGTTGTGGAATCCTTACTATGTCAGCAATCATGAGGGCTGAAACACAAATCTCTTCTGAAATGGCTCAGAAAGGAGTTCGCGACCTTGCACCTTCGGCCATTGATCGTTTAGTGAAAACGCAATGCACTCAAAGCTTACCTTGTACTCGACGCGGTATTCTTTGGGCTTCCCCATGCCTATATCAACAGACGAATTCCAAGGTTTGAACCTTATAGTGGCACTTTTGTCGGTGACTGTGCTAACCGAAGGCCCATCCTTGAACAAAGGGTAACCTGAAATGTAGTTCCCAAAATGTTTTGTAGCCATCGAAAATTCGCTGGGTTCCGTAGTAGATTTTGAGGACGCAGATCAACTATTCAGAGTTGCAAGTTATATTCTCTATGTACTTAATTTAATCAGCTTTCATTAGTGCATCATAGTAAAATATACCTATAACACATCCGCTGTGTTGCGCAAGCTGCTTCCCTTTTGCACGGCTATGCTCTATGTGCGAGTTCACCGGCTGCAATAGCTTTTGTTATCATTGTGCTCAGCATTTCAAAACACCTGTATTATTGGCTTCAAGACCGACAGCTTTCCTATGCGTCTTGTGAACAAGTTTCACAAGTCATTAAACTGGCCGCAGTTAATGTTTATCTTGAAATGCTCTCTCAAATGAAGCATGAAATTTTCCATGGGCGTGTACTATATACATATATCTCAAAGTTTAATGTTCGGTCAAATGTTTAGGGAACTTCCCAAGGTTGAGTAGATTTGTAATAAGGGAGTATTTACTTATTGGCATCCACTCAAGCGCAGTCATAGTGGTGGTCCCGGGATCCAACCGTGGGCTAGACGAATTTTTCCTTAACTACGAAGTTTCTGAGAAAGCTGTATAGATTTCCTTTGTAGCCGTAAGGCTGCGCTTGGGCGGATGCCAATGAGTAATTACTCCCTTATTAAAAATCTACTCCACCTGGGAGGTTCCCTAAACATTTGCCCAACACTGTTGCCACATCGAGTTATGGATTAATTCGCTCTCGCTCTACCACATGCTTACCAACCCGGTTAGTTCAGTTGGTACAGCGACTGCTCCGGTGGAGCGGTGGTGGACCGGGATGAATTTTTTTTAACTACGAGGTTTCTGAGAAAGCTGTATAGCTTTCCTTTGTAGCAGTATGGCTACGCTTGGGTGGATGTCAATGAGTAATTACTCCTGATTAGTCTAACATATATTTATAGAGTTCGGAGGCAGTGACGTTCGCTTTCTCAAACGAAGTGAAAAGGCCCACTTTCTCCACCAAAATTCTAGATGTTCAATTAGCTCTCCAAACATTTGCAGGACCCATTCGTTCTGATACTTGCAGCGAAGCACCCGCGCTGTCGTTTCGCTCTTGACACTTCCAGGCTCTCGGCTCCTACTAGGTGTCAGCGCAACCAAATAATGAAAGTTTTGTATTCATTGAATTTCAACTCGTTTGAGACGTTCCTGAGGTTGTTGAGAGCGAGCTAGTGTTTACAGCAGCCTAGTCGAGAAACATTTTTGTCGTTATTATGCCATTCACATGCCGAAGCAGATGTTTGGTCAGCCTTTTATTTCTCTGTACAAAAAGTGGAAAGGACTTGCGTTTAGGCGCGAGTCTACTAGATAAACAAAAGGTGTCAGTTTCTTGACTTTCATTTCCAGCTTCAGAAAATGAGTCATTCCATTTTTTCCCATTGAGGGCACCTCAAGGTCAATGGAAACACATTCGCTGGGTCGCGTTAGAATTCTACACCCATACACATACCCACAAACACTCACTACGCACACCGACACACGCATCAAACCTTGCATTCACTGAATGCTTTAACTGATTCTGCAACTGTTCCCGTCATATGCTCTCTCATCTAGTTGTTGAAATTGTATAACCTGGATATCCATTTATGTAACATCTCCGGTATCTTCTATTGGTGTTCATCATTTAACTATGTACCATTGTTTACCATGTACCGCTATGTATACCTGGTGTTACAGGGAAGAATAAGTAATTTTCAAATATGGACTTTTTGGGGAATAGATATGGCTTGATTTGGTTTATGGATGTTCAACGTCCCAAAGCGACTCAGGCTATGAGGGACGCGGCAGTGTAAGTCACCGGAAATTTCGACCACCTCGTGTTCTTTAACGTGCAGTGACATCGCGCCATACACGGGCCTCTAGAATTTCGCCTGAATCGAAATTCGACCGCCGCGGCCGGGATCGAACACGCGTCTTTCGGGTCAGCAGCCAAGCACCATATCCACTGAGCCGCCACGGTGGCAGTAAGAATATGGTTCTTGCGTCGCAGTATTGCCAGTGTTAGAGGATACCGGAAAGCTAGTGAATTGTGTTAAGTAATAAGTTGGCTAATAAATTTATAATAATTACCTTGTTAGAGCTGCAATTACAGTTTTGTAGCTGTTCTTTGGTTATAGCTATATCAATTTTCATCATTTTGAAGACGCGATTGTCCTCGGTGCTGTGGCTCGGCAAAATTTGGCTGCATCGTGCGAAAATACATGCGCTTTGGAAAGCAAGTAGGCAAAGCGACCCCTCCGGTGTACGTAACAGCGACGAGGGTAATCGCGCTTTTTTAAATTCTAAATACTGGTAAGGCTATTGTTAACGACCAGCTACACACCTCTAATTGTAGCAAGGCGCTCAATTATGACAATAAAAAGTGAATGATAAAAAATAGTTAACCAGCTTACTACTTAAAACGATTCACTGGTTTTCTGAGGTCCGCCAATATTGGCAATACAATGCCTAAAGCTAGCGAAATCATGACCACAAAAAAGCATATTTTTGAAAATTACTCACAGTGTTCCCTGTAACACCTGGTATAGAGCGTCGTCACTGTAGGTTCAGGACGAAATAAGGGTTTTAAATGGAGCTGTGTTGCTATCCGCATAATTGGTTTTCAAATTTGCAGGGCACAGTTTGCCTTACTACGTTGTTCGAGTGATCCCGTCTTCAAAAACAGTTAATTATTTCAAGAATTTGAGTTCTGGTGCAATTTTGTCCTTTTGGAAGCTCTGAAAGGACGATTCATAAAGTTTTCAACCTCCAGAAGTTTGGAGATTTGTGTATCCTACACAAACCGCACTGTCCATTGCTCACGTTGGAAAAAGTGCGGTGCGTGCGAATATTTAGCCTTACTTGTGTCACAGAACGGCGAGTTTCGCCACCCCTGGCGACACAATCCCCGATCCTTGGCACAGGTGCCCGTGTGAGCGTTGCAGAACTCCTCCGTCTTGCAGAAGCACACACGGCTCTGCTTGCAGTCCGCACCGTAGCGGTGGGCTGGACACGCTGCGGCAGAAGTGATGAGGGGAAGGAACGTTAAGGTGCACAATATGCAGTTAAGAACAAAGATAACGATCGATACGGGTATACAGCAATGACTTCTTAGCTTCTGTACGTGAAATACATTTTTAGAGTGGATGTCGCAGAGTTAATAGAGTGAAACACATTTATCGCAAATTTTGAAGCCGAGCCCTATCATACACTAAGCCAGCTACAAGGCGGTCACAATGAAAGTAAAAACAGTTCTACGGCTTAATCACAGTATTTAGCAACAGAAGGCTCTTGGCTTTTATTGTTGAGTGTGATTAATACACAATGCATTTATAAAAATAGTTGCATGCGAAAATTGAGCTCAATGATCCTAAAATTTTCAACATAAAGTCACACGCCGGCATGCTACAGATATCGCAAGCATAGTTAGCACCTAAAAAGAAGCTGATAGCTGATGCTAAGAGCTTCATGGCCGCAGTTGCCACAAATATACATGCCCTCACGGGCGGCCAAGTTCGTTTTAAATGCTACAAGAACGAAAAACTCAAATTCTCGCACACGTTAACAAAGCAGCATAAAAACAAAGATATATTCAGATCTCCTCACACACTGCGTCTATTGTTTTCCAGATATTTGCGCACGATTACTGGTGTTTCGCACTCTACGCTGTACAAGCATCCAGATATGTTGGCGTCTTGCGTATACATCTTAGAAACTTGAATGATTGAAAGAAAACGTGCGTAGTAATTGAGGTCAATACGCATTCAATCAACAGTGAATTTGGAAGAAGCGAATATAAGGCGAAAGTCATATTGCTTCTCTGGACTGAAACTCGATACTCAGCGCATATAGTATTGCTTGTAGGCTGTCAAAATGAGGTAGCATTTATAGAAGGAAACAACCAAAAAATGTAGTTGAGACCAATGAACCATGATCCGCAGGGTGTTATAGAACACCGCCGACCAATTACAATATAAATGCAGTCCGCATTTAAAGCTTTTCAGAGTTAAAGCCCTGCAGAGGCATAAAAACTATTGATCTTATAATTTCGTCTTGTGGTTCGCCTCTTGTTTAGGAAACAAGAATCGGTTTACGGAGGAGGACTTTCTTGTCGTAGAAGGTGAATATCATATCCTCTGTGTGGATGAGATTAATTAGGACCGAGCTCCTTTTTAGATTTAAGTTGTATCCGTCCATAGCAGACAATTTCACGTCTCAAGGACTAGTCTAAAGCTTAGCCACGCAGGAGTACACAAAAGAAAGGCGGCCAACTGAAAACAGCCCTCCGATAAAACTGGTGATACGATTTGGAAATTTGTCTAACTGTGATTGTCAGTATTTTATGCCAGCGGCAACGCTGCCGACATGAGCGCTACTGTAAGCTAGTGGCAGTCTTATATTTGCGTGGTACCTGTTTGACCATAAGTGAAAAAGTTCCTTGAGTTTCTCACTTTCACTCGAGAAAAATGACGCAGTGGCCAAATCTGATCGAAAGAAATACACCGGCTAAAGCTTATTCTAAGCAAAACAAACAATATAGTGCCCTCTATACTGCTCTGAGATGTATCATATAGTAAAATGGCGTAACCCACGTACCAGCAGAGCAGTGTTTGAACACAACAAGTCGTCATAATGAGTGATCTCATCGCTTTTCTGGATAAATTAAAGTAGTTCTAGCAATAATGCTAGTTTTATACTGGATTTCCCGAGCATTATACGGCCACGCTAGTCCGGTGTCTTTCCCGGTTTTTTGTGGGCATGCGTCTTTTTCGCCCCACTGTTTCTTTCAAAACTGCCCATCTGCCAGATTGTTAAATATAAATAATGAAATCTTTTTTCCATTCGTCTTCAACAGTTCATTACATTTACATTTATTTTCATTTCGGTCGCACTGCTCACTTCAATACGGCCTCAGTGCCTCACCTCACAAAATTATGGCTTACAACAGTAAAAAAAATTGCTTCTCAACGTCTTGTCACAAATACTAAATGCGCGCATCAGTTTAAGGATGCGGCGATGGTTTGGACACAGCGCGCTCAAAGACTTACTCTCGTTACAGAAAGGCCCGTGAAAGCCGGTTCCGCAGGAGCAGCCATAAGGATCCGGCAAGCAGATCAGTATTCCTCGGCAAGACTTCACGTTTCTGTCAGGGTTGGTGTTTGAGCATTTGCGTTGGCATTCCCGACCGAAGTAGTCGTCTCCGCACGCTGGGATGCAAAAAGAAAAAAAACCTACTGTGAACACGTGATCTGAAATATGCGGTTTTCGAACAGGCCGGACAGTTCTTCATGCATGGTGCGAGTGCGTGTATCTGAGAGAAAGTGTACAGCACATGCGACTAACTCCTACAGTTTCTTTTGTCGATTTCCCGCGACACTCCTTTGATCACTTGACAGTCTTCAGTCATCGGTGGACGCCTGCACTAAGCCATGACTGCCTTGTCTGTGCGGCTTGCCACATTTTTCTGAATGATATTTGGCAAGGCCGGTAGTGTGCTGGCACACTTTTATTAGAATGAGATGTTGCTACGAGAAAATATTTATTATGTATATACGGCAACATGTACAACTTGGTTATTCAGGAGCCAACTGCAGGGAACGAAAAGTGTCATTAATCAACAAAGCACAGATTGCATTATATTTGTCTCCGCTGTAATTGATTTCTAAATAACTTTTCTTAGGAATCCAGGTGGTGCAGAATAGTTCACTGTAGAGTACGAGGGTCAGAAAAAAATTGGCAGTCGGTTAGCTCGGCTATACCAGGATATACGTAGCGAAAGCTAAGGCATGGCTTGGATAGCCCTGGTTAATCTTGACTGCAAGTCCATGTTAGTCTGGTTGACTGCCTAATTGTTGTCACGTGGTTCGTCACGCGGTTTGTCACGTGGTGCAGTGCGACCACGGTGGGAATGCGAGCACAGCGAAACTGCGAGTTCGTGGCCAATGTAGCTTTCCCTACAAAGCGCGTTCACCTGTGGGGGTGGTATGGGAGTACCCTTATCTTAAATAGCAATGACAGCATATCAAGTCTATGACTAAAAACTGGCCGGACGGATAAGAATGAAGTGGAGTGCATTTAGAAGGCGTTATAATGTCATGACTTGCAACTTGGGAACATTTCCCTGGAATATACATTGTCAAGGCGTTTATTTGAAGCACAGGTCGGTTGGTCTTGGTTGACCGGCGACACGACGGGCACACTCACAGGCGTCGTTCGAAAAACACAGCTGCAATTCGTCTGCTTCTTCGTTGTCCCGCTTGAACTCGTCCGCTTCTTCGCTGCGCTGCGCCTGTCGGTCCCATTACAGTAACTGGGGAGCAGGCACGGGTATCGGAGAACTCGGAAGCAAGAGCAGGGTCCAGTTCTTCAATAGAGCCGAGGCATTCGCCGCGAAGAACAAACGACGGGCAAGAAAATGGGTTGGTGACATAGATGGCGCAGTGGCCATCGGAAATCGAGACAACGGCGAATGGAATGAGGAGGCGCTGATGGCGAGTGGCTGCTGCGGTAGGTGTGAAAAGAACAGGGCCGCTGAGGAAAGAGTCGGGGCGGAGCGGAACGAGGACTGAAGAGGAGGGAGGTATGTCGGTGTCGGCGGCTACTAGAAGCTTAGCGGAGCGCACAGGTAGGTCACACAACGAAACATCACACAGGGGAGAAAGATCAAGTTCCGCGCGGGCACAATCAATCACTGCACGGTGGGACGAAAGGAAATCGCAGCCGAGGATGACATCGTGAGAGCAGCCGGTCAGCACAACAAACTCGATGGTATAGGCGACGTCGTTGATAGAAACGCGGACCGTGCAGGCTGCGATGGGGTGGATGCGCTGAGAGGTGGCCGTACGTAGTGAAAAGTCAGACAGCGGCGCTGTTACCTTACGAAGTTTGCGGCGAAGAGCATCACTAATTACTGACACTGCAGCACCCGTGTCGACGAGCGCGAGAACGGGGACGCCTTCAACAGACATCTCAATCACGTTAGCAGGAGAACACGGAGGACTTAAAAAGTTGGCAAAACACGCAGTTCTTGCCTCCTGAACTGTGGCAGTCAGTTTTCCTTTGGGAGAGGGTCCGGGCGGCTGAGCATCGGAGAAATGGAACGTCGACGAGGGGAAGGCGAGCGGCGAGTAGGGTACTGGGAGCGATGTGTAGAGGAGGCAGAAGAGACATTAGGCAAGGGCGGCCCGGAATAGTAGCGGAAATTGCGCATGAAATCGCCAGAACGAGGAGATCGCTGACGGCAAAAGCGTGCGACATGGCCCGGAAGACCGCAGGAATAGCATATCGGTCGATTGTCCTCGGTACGCCAGGGGTTCGTAGGGTTTCGGCGGGGTCGACGAACCGGGACCCGCGGCGGGGGTATAGACGGCGGTGGAGCATAAAAGGCCGGGCTGCTAGGGTAGGCGGCAGAGGTGGGCGAGCGCCGTGTACCGGTGACTGCTTAAGCATAGGTGAGCGGTGCTGCCACAGGAGGAGGTGGGGGACTGGATGGCAGAACTGCAGCGACCTGCTCCTGAATAGCACGACGGATAGTGGGCGTGAGAGATGGCGCCAGGTCGTGCGGAGGGCAGACGGGGTCGGGAATGTGATGCAGCAGAGAAAGCTGGCGAGCGATCTCTTCGCGGATGAAGTCTTTAACCTGCTGCATGAACAGGGACTGCTCAGCAGACGAGCCACCAAGGGCCAAGCCAGCAAGACCCCCCGCAGGCGCGCCGGACTGCCGCGTAGATGCGCGTTGCTTGCGGAGTTCGTCGAAGCTTTGGCACAGCTGGATGACGGTAGCGACGGAGGTGGGGTTCTTCGCAAGCAGCATCTGGAAAGCGTCATCGGCTATGCCTTTAAGTATGTGGTTGACTTTATCCCCTTCGGACATGGAGGGGTTGACACGCTTGCACAGGTCAACGATGTCCTCGATGTAGCTTGTGAACGTCTCGGAAGGGAGCTGAGATCGAGCACGAAGACGTTGCTCGGCGCGAAGCTTCCGGACGGCGGAGCGGCCGAAAACGTCGGCGAAGCTCGTTTTAAAGGACGACCAGGCGGGATGATCGGCCTCATGGTTGCGAAACCATAGGTTGGCAACGTCCGTTAGATAGAAGAGGACGTTGCTAAGTTTCACGGAATCGTCCCACCGATTGTAAGTGCTGATGCGCTCATAGGAGGCCAGCCAATCTCGACGTCTTGATCATCGGTGCCACTAAATGGAGAAGGGTCACGCTGGCGCTGCACCCCGTGACAGAGTACGGTGGCAGGGATGGGCTGCGATGGTTCACTCGGACCTTCCGGCATAGTGGCGGAGACGAGGAGCGTTCCACTTCGAAGTTCCAGGATGAGGACCGGGACGGGAACCGAGGCACCTCCACCAAGTGTCAAGGCGTTTATTTGAAGCACAGGTCGGTTGGTCTTGGTTGACCGGCGACACGACGGGCACACTCACAGGCGTCGTTCGAAAAACCCAGCTGCACTTCGTCTGCTTCTTCGTTGTCCCGCTTGAACTTGTCCGCTTCTTCGCTGCGCTGCGCCTGTCGGTCCCATTACAACATATATATATATATATATATATATATATATATATATATATATATATATATATATATATATATATATATATATATATATATATATACCTTCGTTTCGTTGACTGTGGGTTTCCTTAATATGTTTGTCAAACGAGCCCCTCATTTCATATGCCTTGTCTGCTAATAGCTTAACAGGGTCTCGGCTCTGGCAGTCTTGATGTCATAGCTAGCATAAGAGGGTTCTCGCACAGTTTCCGCCCTCGACGTTAGATGACGTTCTACGTTACACTCGCGGTATTACAGGACGTGGTACGTCAACCGCTATGGAGGAGGGTGGCGCTGGTGAACACTCTCAAGGTTCGCTTACACGCAAGACATAAATACCCACGAAAGCAGCAGATTGGACAGCCGTCGCCGTAGCTCAGTTGGTAGAGCACCGGACGCGATATTCGAAGGTCGTGGGTTCGGATCCCACCGGCGGCATGGTTGTTTTTTCTGCTGCTTTATAATTAATTTTCTTTAAGCGATAGAATAATTTAAGTATTATTATCCCACTAATCAGCCCTGCATATTAAAAAAATTAAATATTCCCCCATGCACCTTGGTTTAACAATTTCCCCAGCGGCATATATGTGTCTTCACAGAACAGTTTTGCAAAGTACTCTTTTTTAGCGAGTTAGTTTCGCTTTACTTATTTAGACTTACCTGTGATTGCAAGTTTGTCTATAGGTTTTATTTCTCCCCAGATCTTATAGGCTCCTTCTTGAGAACGGTATGTCAATATAGCGTTAGGTAATTACCCAAAGGAGTAAGTTTCTTGCATGCGTGCACTGTTTCGACCGCACGTGTGGCTGTTTTAGTGGCTGCAATTATCCTGTCGCTTCTTTGAAGTGCGTTTATTTTTTTCCTGCATTTGCAGTGCATCTCGTTCAAAATGGCGCAGCAACAAGATAAAGGTTTCTTTGCCATTAGTCGCTCAGAAATACTTGTATTGGGATGGCACGGATGAGTGTGTTTTCCAACAAGGGACCTCACTATCTATGCTGTTCTTGTTTCTTTTAAATGCGTATATGTGCCGCAGTGTGGCGCTCGATGTAAATTTTGTTGCTGCGAGTTCATCTAACATTCATATATACTGAATTTATCATCCTCTATTTTACATTCCTAGATCCCTCGGAACCCTCATAACGCTCCTGGCGCATTGGTGCAGCGGCTAAGCGATGCGTCACTGCCCTACGATGGCAAGTGCTGCCCCCGGTTGGGCTTGTGAGACTCAGGTTGCTCTTGCCGAGCAACCTCTCGCGACCAATCTCTAATTAAATGGCACGTACCATGGTACGTACTCAAATGGTACGTACCAGCCACGGTGGGCAGCTTGCTGACAATGCAATGGGCAGGTTATGATCACGTCAGCAGATCACGGCGCTATAGCTGGCCCACCTGCCGCCTAGGTTGCTCCTCGAGATTTTTTTAGTGTTTTTCGCTCACGGCCAACGACGGCGATGCTGATGCTGGCTTTCCTGTGACACAGGATCCTTAACGCTGTCGAGTTGAGTTGTAACTGCCGTTAGCGCTACAGCGCTCTGAATATTTCAAGCGCGGATTTTAAAATAATGTACAGATAGGAACTCGGAAGAAGAGCCGAGGCGTAGCCGGACCCAAGGGCATTTTACTCCAGATTTACAATATCCGTAGTGGTGACAGTAATCACAATTTGCCAAATATAATATTTCACATTGCATCGGCAATGTTACGCTAGTTTACTAAATCTCTACCAATAGCCAAGCTACTGTAAGCAAAAAGATGATCACCACGCTTATTTGTTCAGCCTACAAAAATCACGGGGTGCACTTAATACTACTTGCGTGCTTTGAATGCAAGAAAATAAATTTTTAATTTATATTAACATACGCTCGTAAGGAAGCGCATGAGCTAGATTCACCTCTAATTTCCCAGACACAACGCGGTATTGTGGTATATGGCTCTTTTCCTCTAGCCACGTTTTTACTGGTAGAGGAAAAGGGCAATTTTGCTCCTTAGCCTTTTGTTCCTTCGGGCTCAAACTGTCGCTTGTGTAGAAAGCCAGAGACGGTAGAACACGTGTTTCTGGATTGTTGGGATACGGTGTTCTTCTGGGATGTTTTGCAAAGAATCCTAAAAGAAGACTTGCCACTGACACTGCGCGGAATTCGGTACCTGACCACTGAAAGTGATGTTGCACAGTATGACCAGATTATGTTATTCTGCCTTCACAGCATTTGAAGGAGTAGAATGGCTTTTAGACATTGTGACTTGGATACACGATCAGTATGTGATTATTTTGTCGAACATATGTATAAATTAAGAGAAGTCTTGAATCAGCTGGACTATGCGGATGATGTATTGAGTCTGATGGACTAACTTGTTGTAATGAAAGTCCATTAGACACGGTTATCTACCACGGGGCATGGCAACCACGATATTTTATTGAAGTGTATATGCATGCAATAAAGAAAAAAACGTATTGTGGTCTATGGCTTCCGTGCTCGCTTCACAATTTGAAGGTCCTTCGTTGGATTCCCCGCACCAGAAATTTAATTTTTCTTTGCTGATAACGTCACGAGGTCAAGTGGGTTTTGGTGCCGCTTTTCCTCCACAAATTCCGGGCTCTGCTGCTGGTGCGGCTTACAAGGCTTTGCCTTAACTTTAGAGCATCTCATCTATTCTTAATGTTTTCCATGGCCGCTAAGACTGTTTTGCCTCAAAATTTGTTGTCGTGCCCCAGCAGTATAACCCTTCTTAATACAAACGCTATTAATAGAGATGACACAAATGATTGACTATTTTTTTCCGTGGGCCGACGTTCTCCAGCGTATTTTTGCCTTATTATCCACTATGGGCAGGGGGAAAGTGCGTAGAAAGCACAGAATTCTATGTATTCTTGCAGCGATAATGCTGAAAGTCATCATAAAAAAGGCTCCACTTCCCCAACTGAATGTTTTCTATGCAGACTTTAGAGCTTAGGGGACCAAAGAAAGGAATTGCGAAAGTGCGAATGCCTTAGTGACGGCATTTTTCGTGCCTTTCCGGTTTCGTGATTTAAGTTGGCAACGTGCCGGAGAACACGTTCTGATGACACGCTCTGTCGACACGTTCTGCTAAAAAGTCCTGTACACGCCACTCATGAGACAAGAAATGTTTTCGCATTAATAAACGAATTACCGCCAAAAACAGGCTGTATTCACCGGCCCCGTCTGCGCACTTGTCTTCGCCTTTCCTCCTTTCCATCCGCTCCTCCTGTCCCGTTCCCTGTCTTAGAAATAGGTTCACCGTGCACGCGACCAACCTATGGAAATGCACTCTCCAACAGATTCAGCTTGACGTATTCGGGGTGCAGTTGCTTTGCGCGTAAGCTCGCCTTTAAAGCCGCTAAAGCGGCTGTTAATAAAAAGTTTATTCGTCGGACTGACCGGCTATATTTGCGCCTTTCTTTGTCCACAAATACTCTCCGGTTCGGGTCCGTCCACCTAGAGCCGTACTTCAGGATCAACTTAGGGCCATTAGGTGCTCCTCGAACGGGGTTCTAAAACTGTTGTTTCCTGTTTCTTGGAAGTGTTCGCATTGTCGTCGATTTGAGTGGGGTCAAATACCCATGTTTAAAGTTATCATCTAAAACTGAAACCTTACATACGCATGACATCTCAAAAGAGATTGTTGTAACACCAGGCTGCGGCAGTCTGGAGGAGCTTCTAGCGCGAACGCTATTGCAAGGATCAAAGGTCAAGGGTCAAAGGTTCAGAGACCCTTCGTCTTTTTCAGGATTGCTAGTTAAGTAGTGCTCTCGCACTGAAAAAGCCCAAATAATTTCGAAAATTTTTGACAGACGGAGCTCACAAGAACACAAGTAGGGACTTTTGTAGGGAACAGAACCTTGGTCTATCTAGTTTTATGATTTAAGCGAAGGAGCAAAGTGGAGTACTGTGTGGCGAAGCAGGAATTAGCGTGGCATTCCAATATACCGGTAATCTTCACTCAGTCAACAGCTGTTCAAAGGATCAGTGTAATCAACAGTTTGGCGCAGGGAATAGCGGTACTCTCTTTCTCGAGGGTGTAAAGCAGGTGGTTTACACCCAGCGTACATCCTACCGAAGTTAGATCGCAGCCTCGCTCTTCAAGAGCGCCTTTGACCACTACATCGCGTCGCCGCATATGTCTTCCTGCGGCCGCTTTCGCAATAAGCAAGAAACTACAGAAAAACAATTTTCACTAGATCCTCTTAGAGGACGCTTACATATCGACAGTTCCTTACTGGGGCTCATAGGTTTAAAGACGATATCTCTGAAGCAGTAGCAGAAAAAAAAACTCACAGCACGCTTACGACTATGTAACCCGAGTTTCAGCGATAGCTGTTTAGGGATTTAGTTTTAGGGATATTTTCCTGGCGCACTGGTGAAATGGTCCCGTGATACACCCGCGCACTGGCAGGCGGTTGTTTGAAACAGAGCCACCTGTAGGCTTATGCAACCGAGGTTGACCATGATATAATGTTAGTGTGTTAATGACCGGTGGGGGCGTTAATGACATCCACCCACGGAGTGGATGTCGTTAACGCACCAACCGGTTACGCCAGCGGCGACGATGGCGACGACTCCGGACGACTACGAGGCGCTAGCCAGGCACTGGCGTCTAAGAGCTATCGCTGTAAAATATAAACCTATTACTCATCAATAACAATTTGACATAGTTTTTAATAAATGCCTGCTGGGTGTGTATTCCACAAGTTATATTTTTTGGAAATATTATTGAACTGAGGAACAGTGAGTAGCAAATAATACGAGAACAGTGCATTAAGTAGTCGCTATCTGTGCCTTTTGCATAAGCCTTGTACTCACGTGTCTCGCAAAGCTCTCCCCTGAATCCTGGCGGACAGATGCACTGGCCAGTGATGTCGTGACATACACCTCCGTTTTGGCAGAAAGGGCACTGGTAGTTGCACTTAGAGCCGTAATATGCACGTGGACAAGCTGCACGTGAAAAAAATATATAATAAAGGATGCAAGTACTCATTATCTTCAACTCAGGCAACATGTATTAGCTTCAACACAGATAACCTGTACGGCATCAACAGAAACTTCGTCCCTAAAAAATATTCGTCCTGGTCCGGTTATCTGTGAAAGATGAGTTGATTTCTTCGTAGCCGTATGGCTTCACTTGGTTGGGTTCCAATGTGTAATTACTCGTCTGTTAATAATGTACTCAAAATTGAGGGATTTCATCAAAAGATTTTATCAAGTGGAATTTTTTTTTCTGGGTGGCGGCTATCTTCTGCGGCTTTCGCACACTGCTCTAGAAACGTATTGGTGTTAATACTCTGGCGAACAAATAATTGGTATGCATCTTCAACCCTCCACACTGAACCCCATTCATTAGGGGCAGTTTTACTGGAACTAGCCAGCAATGCTATTCACTTTGAGACCCATTGACAGGACCATCAGCCCGAAGGACCATGGAGTTTGTGACTGATATACAGTTCTACCCCCCCCCCCCCCCCCCACCTCTCAGAATGGCCTTGGATAATACCTTAATGTGGCTAGTGCGAATCCCAATATGTTGCTTTAGTGTACTCACTTTCAAATTCCACTTTGCTTTCGGTGTTTACTTTTCGCCTCTTGTGGCCCTGAACTTAACAATTCGCTCGAAATAAATGCACATTGGTCAAATGAGGGAAACCACAATCCTATCCAGTCACTGGTTTGTTCTGTTTCCCACAATTTCTACTAGGAACATCTGTAGTTCGTGGTGTTGGTTTTACTTTAGGATATAAACTAAAGGTCAAATCAGGTAGTTTTTTCTCACGCGAGAAGAGCGAAGGATCATCTTTGACAGAATCGCTGTTGAGTAAGTCCGTTTTCCAGGGGCTGCGGTTTACATTTGCAATGTTCCTGTCGTCCCCCAAGCGAAAGCAGTGACGCGAGCTCGCAAACACCACTAATTGTAATGCAGGAAAAAGCAGAAACTGCTTGGCAAAGGCTCAAAATGCGCGAGTGTTTACCTTTTCTTTGAATCTAAAGCCTACTTCAAATAAAGCCTAATCATTATCATCCTCAGCAGCCTGACTAAGCCCACTGCAAGGCAAAGGCCTCTGCTAGATTTCTGCAATATACTCTGTACTGTGCCAGCTGCGGTCACGCAGACTTCTTAATCTCATCCGCATACCTAACATTCTGCCAACCTCTGCTACGCTTCCTTTCTCTTGGGATCCGGTCTGTTACCCTTAAGGACCAGCGGTTTTCTTGGTTCGGCATTACATGCCCCGTTCAAGCCCATTTCTTCCTCTTGATTTTGACTATGATATCATTAACCCGTCTTTGATTCCTGACACACTCTGCCTTCTTACTGTCTCTTAACGTTAGGCCTATCATTTTTCTTTCCATAGCTCGCGGCGCGATGCTTAAGTTAAACTTTTTTCGTTAGTTTTATGTTTCTGACCCATAGGTGAGTAGCGGCAAGACAAAGCTGTTGTGTGCTTTTCAATGAGGAGTATTGTAAAATTGCCACTCACGATCTGGAACCTGCCATATGCGCTCCGCCCCATTCTTATTCTTTCAATTATTTGCATCTCATTGTCCGTATCACCGGTCACTATCTGCCCTAAGAAGACGTATTCCTTTACCACTTCCAGCAACTCGCAACCAATTGTGAACTGCTCTTCCCTTCCGAGAGTTTTGAACATCACTATGGCTTTACGCACATGAATTTTTAGACCTATCGGCCTGGTCTGCCTGTATGATATGCAGTTTGTCAGCTGAATGACTTAGCAAGGCAATATCATCAGTGAATCACAAATTACTAAGGTATTCTTCATTAAATATCAAGGTCTCTGAATACCTCCTCTAAACAGGCGGTGAATAGCTTTGGTACGATCGTGACTTCCTGCATGACACGATTTCTTATTGGAATTTTATTGCTGAATTTATGGACACAAAGGAAGCTTCTCATCCGCTATAGATATCTATGGAGTATTCTATGGAGTATGGAGTACCTGTTATGGAGTATCTTCGTATAATGCTCTTCTACACCCTGATTCCGCACTGCCTGCATGACTGCTGAAGTTCGAAAACAGCCAAATGCCTTCTCCACCTATATATAGTATTTACAGATTATATATACAAAGGCTATATATAGCTGCTGATTAAGCTCTGCGCATTTGTCTAACACCTACTTGATAGTGCGAGTATGGTATATCGTCGAATACCCATTACGAAAACTTGCTTGATCATTTGGTTTATTGAAATCTAAGGTTGTCGTGGTTCTATTAGCGATTACCTTAGTAAATAGCTTATGTGCAATAGGCATATATTGCAAAGGGGGAGAAAAAAGAGGAGACGGAAATTGGAGGGCGCATAAGCTTCGCTGCTAAGAGTGGAACGCGACTGCTTGTATCAGCGCTGCCGGGGAATTCACGGAACGCCATCGCCCGTTCGGAGCGACGCCTTGCCCCTTGAAGACATCGCTCGGAGTCCCTAGGAGGCCTCTCAACCATTCTGAGCAGTCTGACACCTTTGAACGTATTTATCACTTTTTCAAGCGCTTCACTTCAATAAGCGATCAATTACATACACACTAAACTTTCTTAATCAGCATCATCAGTCATTTTCTTCTCAATCTAAACATTTGGCACCTTTGAACACTTCTTTGCATTTCTTCATTATTTTAATAAATCAATCAGTTTAGTTAACCCGTCATCACCTATGAAACTACAACCAATCATCAATCTATAGAACCACAAATTACCATCATATGATTTTTTTTTACTCAGCCCCGATTATTTCCGACACGCGGTGTCTACTACTATTACGCTGACTGCTTATCGACCGAACGAGCTCTATACGATATCACGTAAAAAGTGCCCTGCCGGCACCGCTGGTAGGCTCAACAGCCATAGGGAATGGACAAAAATAATTGTGGAACTATAAAAAAAGAACGAAAAATAAAGTGTCCCTGCACTTGCAACTAAGCATAACGTGCTTAATAAGCAACGGACAGTAAGCTGATCGGTCGAATCCACAGCGATGACTCAGTGGTTATAACGCTCGGCTGTTGACACGAGAGACGCAGGTTCGATCCAGGCCGCGGCGGTCGCATTTTGATGGAAGCGACATGCTAAACGCCCGTGTAGTGCGCATGTCAGTGCACATTTAAGATCGCCAGGTGGTCAAAATTTCTCTAGTCCTTCACTGTGGCGTCCCTCATAGCCTGAGCCGCTTTGGGACGTCAAACCAGAAATCAACCTGGTCGATTTGTAATTTTTCAAGTCCTTGACGTCTTCTTTGTTATGGACTAAGATGATGTTAGCATCTTCCAATCTGCTGGTACGCTCGAGGTCATAAGGCGTTGCGCATGCAGGGTGGCTAGTTTTTCTAGCACAGTCTCCCCTCCAGCCTTCAACGAATCTACTGTTGCCTGATCCTCACCAGCTTTTTTCCTCCTTTGCACTGATCCTAAAGCATAATACGGCACTCTAAATACAAATTAGCCTATATAAAAAATATGGGAGTAAGCCATCCTCAAGCGCATTTTCTTTTATAGGCAAGATATGGGACTCAAGCAGTGGGGTAGATATGCATCACTGAAAGTACACTATACTTGCGGTTGGTACCTGAAACAAATTCCACCTTCAAAATATGCAAACTACGAGATTTTAAGAGAGCTCTCCGGTGCCGCATTTAAAAGCCTGTTACAAATGCTAAGTGCTTCAAGTTACTATGCTTTGCAATTGAAACATGTCTCCGTTGCCAAGTGTAACCTTCCTGATATATAATAATCGAAATCTACAACAGGACTTGGACAAGATACCTTGTACTTGAAAAGGTGTGTGCTAAAAGACAGCTTACACCAATTTAGTCCCGTATATGCCTATTCGTGTTAAGATTGTAAAGCATGATAACACCAAGTGATTGAGGTATCATATTCCATTATTTAGAGACGGATAACGTAAACTAATATTCAATATAACTAAGGTGCAAATATTCCGCAGTTGCAGAGTTCAAAATTTCTATCCGAGATACGAGCTTTTGTCTTAGTATAAAATGTTTAGACCGAAAGCCGGCAGTTTTCTTATTTGCAGATTTTGAGCTATTTTTATCCATAAAATATCAATATCTCTACAGGACACAGGAACACAAATATCTTTTGTGAACTATTATTTTATTCTTAACACTTCAAAAAGTGGTCCCATATGCCGCTGTGTCTGCACAATGCTACGGTTGCACCTCACTTACTGCGGACAAGCAGCCTGAAGATAGCTCTGTTCTTCCCTGGTGACCCAGTGTTCGGGCCGTTCGCCACATACACTCCGTTATGACTGATGTCCACCCTGGCAGTTATCCAGCTGTTGTCAGATCCAGTTCTTGGGATCCTGTCAGTAGCGAATCCCGTTGCGTTCACTCTGGTCCATGACGGCACTCGCGGTTGTTGAGTGACACCAGGCACTGCCTGCACTTCCAGGGCTACCTGCTCCGAAAGGCTGGCTGTGACCGTGTAATTCAGAGGCAGGAAAGTTGGCCCTCCTGTGAACGAAAGAAACGACTGCGTGAGAACCACTAGGGAGGAATCTGGATGATGTTTTAACACTACGCACTGAGCAGGATGAAAACCTTTAGTGATACGCTACATTAGCCGTTGAATAGATCTCTTGTCAGAGGCATCCCCGGCAGCTGGCCCACCAGCTAGTTGGCCAAGAATTATGTAAGCCAGCCACGCAGTATGAAAACGGGAAGTATTGTAGGGGCAATGAATGGCGACGGTTCGAGAAAAAAAGGAATGTTACAGTTGAGCCTTTATTACCTGAGAGCTGGGACATGAAAGGCAAGGAAGAATACACTTAAAAAAAGATTGGGGAGAGGCTTGGAATTTATTGAAGTGATTGGCAGCAAACAACGCGTAGCTAGGGGGTCGGTGAGAGCTAGGTATAACAATTGAAGGGCATATTTAATAAGGGTATGATACGTTGGCGTAATGGATTAATTCCCATCACGCCATTATGATGGCTGAGCGACCAGTGATTAATTCAACTGCCCGCTTAGACAGTGGCAAGCTTGCTCACTATCCAGTGGCTAGGTTGTGATGACGCGTGACATGGAAGCCCACCTGCCGCCTAGGTTGCTCTGTGGAGGCGACCAGCCAGAGTCATGCATGTGGTTTTAAGAGCGTTAGCTCTTACTCATCACATTTGGATATTTCGTGGGGTCTGGTACCGGATGGATACGGCTGAACCCTTTAAATTGGGCGGTGGCCACCTAGCCATTACCGATGGATGAATGGATGGAAGGTAGGAGCGTCCTCTTTGAAACGGGGCAGTGGTGGTTGCCACTATGCTCAGTTTTTCTTTTCCTTTATTTTTGTTTACTCTGCTGTAAGTTGTTCATACAATTCGCCATTTCCTTTAAAAAAACGTCTTCCGACACATTAAAACTTATGTCACCTCTCTGCTTTTGTGCCACCAATCCTCCAATCGCTTTTTGCTAATTTCCACCGCAGATTTATTTGCATGACTATTGTTATCTCTAAACGCTAAGGCCTCAGGAAGAGTGATTGTGCCTGCATCGACATCGGGATGGATACCATCGCATTCTAGGATGAGGTGTTCTATTGTTTCTACAGATTTACCACACACAGCACATGTGTCATCTTCGTTAAATTTTTTTTTGTAGCTGCGCGATCTAAGACACCCTGACCTAGCTTCAAATAGGAGGGCACTGCCTCTTGAGTTATCATAAAACGTTTCCTTCCTGATCTCTGTTATACACTACGCTTCTTTTCCATTGAATCTATCCAATTTTTACCTTCGACGTTTTTAACCTGTCGTTTAATGCTCTTTCTTTCTCCTTCCTCGTCTCTGGCAAACTTACTGGCCAGCTTTCTAGTTCGTTTCCGCCACTGTGTGTCAACGCTCTTTCTGTACAGGTACTTAAATACCTTAGCTGCCCACCTGTTATCATACAATTTCCTCAGGCGTTCTTCGTATAGTACTTAACTCTGAGCTTCCCGTGCTTCGAACGTTGCCCAGCCCATATGCCCCTGTACTGCCTCGTTTGTGGCTTTCCCGTGGGCACCTAGTCCTAATCTTCCGACAGTACTCTGATCTACTTCTAATCGCGACTGAACTTCAGCCCTTAAGCATAGAACTGCAATCCCGGAAGTAAGCCCCGGAACCATTATTCCTTTCCAAATACCTCTGAGGACTTCATACCTGTTGTACCCCCACAATGCCCTATGTTTCATTATCCCGGCATCTCTTCGCCCTTTTGCTATGAGAGACTCTACGTGCTTTTCCGTGCCCGTTGTTTACCCATACCCCGGGGTATTTGTATTCGGCCACTCGGGGTATTTCATGGCCTTGTATTGTAAGCTCCTGATCAGTTGTGCTGTTGAAAACCATCACACATGACTTAGTTGCGCTAAAACTGAAACCTAGACTGTCTCCGTCTCCACAGCAATTCACCAAAGTTTGCAAATCTTCCTGGCTATCTGCTAGCAGTACAATATCGTCCGCAGACATTAAATCCGGTAGTCGTTGCTCAACAACCTTTCCGCCTAATGTGTATGACAGTGTAATTCGGGGTCTTCGCACGTACCCTGAACAGCGCTACCCGTTCAAATCCGTAGCGCTCCACCAAAGGCGCAGTGTGGTTGAGGTAGCCGAAGATTTCTGCGCAAGAATAACAGGCCCTCCGAATCCAGGCGCAACGCTGCACTGCAACAATGTTCCACCCTCACGGGATTCTCGCATGGATGCACTATTCTCCATGGAAGAATTTGATGCTGCGCTGGCTTGTTGTAGAAGGTCATCATCACCTGGGACCGATGGTGTGACGTACTCCGCACTTGCCAACCTTGGCAAAGAAGCTCGACGGGCTCTTTTGGACACTTATAACAAGTCATGGACTGCTGGCATAGTTCCTCATGATTGGAAGACCAGTCGTCTGGTTCCACTTCTTAAGCCGGGGAAATCACCGCTCGACCTTTCATCATACCGTCCAACTGCACTCGCCAGCTGCGTCGGCAAAGTAATGGAAAGAATGCTGCTCACACGCGTGGAATGGTACTTGGAGCGATATCAGATTTATCCAGCCTTCATGTCTGGGTTCCGACGGGGCCGCTCTTCTATCGACAACGTGGTTGACCTTGTAACGTCGGTGCACCACAGCAAAAGTTTGAAAAGATTGACCGTGGCATTGTTTTTGGATATCAAGGGCGCGTACGACAACGTAACGCAACAGGCCATTTTGGACGCAATGAAAGCGGCTGAGATCGGAGGCCGCACGTTCAGCTGGATACGCAGCTATTTATCAGAGAGGTCGTTTTTTGTCCTGACTGCGGACGGACGAACGTCCTTACACCGAAATTCGCGCGGAGTCCCTCAGGGTGGAGTGCTGAGCCTAGTTCTCTTCAACCTTGCTCTCATCGGCCTGGTCGACGTATTGCCACAATCTCCTCAGATCTCGGTATATGCAGACGACATCTGTATTTGGGCATCAGGGGTGACCCGTCCTCAAGTTCGTGCAAGACTTCAAAAGGCGGCATCGATATTGACATCTTATCTTCGCTTGCAGGGCCTGAACATTTCGACCGAAAAGTGTTCACTTGTGACGTTCACACGCAAAATAATGTCATGTTACACCATTCCATCAATGGTGAAGCCATTCCCTATGAGAAAAGCCACAGATTCCTTCGTGTTGTCATCGACAGGACCCTCTCGTGGAGCCCACATGTCTACATGAGAAAGAGACTAATTGCGATTGTCCACGTCCTCTCCTTCCTCGGGGGAAAGTCCTGGGGCGCATCAGTGCGCTCTATGCTGCAACTGTGCCGTTCCCTATTTCTGAGCTACATGCGGTACAGTCTTCCGATATTCAGTTCCATTAGAAAGACAAATATCAAGACTCTTCAAAGTGTGCAAGCGCAAGCTCTCCGTATCTGCCTTAGTCTGCCTAAATGTGCATCAACAGCAGCAACTGTTCTTTTTGCCCGGGAACATCCTTTTACTACATACATTACTGTTGACACCATGAGAACACATATTCGGCACCTCACACGGGTTCCCTATCATCACCTCGCAACACTCCCAATAATTAGGCCGCGTACTGCATGCGCCAAAGTCATTGAAGCTCATCGCGCATATCTTCCATCGGAGTTCACCCCTCTGTCACGACCGTGCTCACCCTTATGGAGTCTTCAGGAACCTCGGGTTCACCTCTATATTCCTGGAATTACAAAGAAAGCTGGTGTATCACTACCCGCTCTCAAACAACTGACATTGAATCACCTGCATTCTTACCACATTCACCGCATACATGTTGACACAGATGGATCAGTTCACTCGAGCAGTTCTTCGGGCTCGGTGGTGATACCGGCCAGATCCTTCTTCATGAAAGTGAAGACGACCTATCCAACATCTTCAACTGGTGCGGAACTCGCAGCCTGACGGGCTGCGGTAGAGTTCATCAGTCAGGAACCTCCACATGACTGGACGATTTTCACCGACTCTAAAGCAGCCCTTCAAGCCCTGCAAGCTGCGCTACGCCGCGGGTCGCAGGAACAACTTGTTGCTGAGATCCGTCTACTGTACCACGGCACCGTTTCCAAAGGTCATGACATCATTTTTCAATGGCTGCCAGGACACTGTGGTATTAACGGTAATCACCAGGCCGATGCGGCTGCGCGTTCGGCTCACAACGACGGACTTCCAGTGAGGATCCCAATATCAAGACCTGACGCAGCGTGTAGGCTTCGCCCTTTGGCGCTGGAGCTCACACTTTTAGCGTGGAACACGGGAGAGTTTTGCAACCTCCGCCTCAATGCACTGGACCCTGGACTGCGCCTTCGTCTTCCACGTAACTTAGCACGTCGCGACGCAACATATGCCGTTTATGGATCGGCGTTGCTTTTACCAACCACTATGCTTGCCGGATGGGGATGGCCGACAGTCCTGCCTGTGAAAGCTGCGTTTGGGGGGGACCATCGCTCATCTTCTCTGTGAGTGCCCTGCATTTGCGAGTGCAAGACATACACTGTGTTGTGCCCTGGACCGCCTCGATCCTCGCCCATTAACAGAGCAAAAGATCCTCGGTCCGTGGCCACAGCAGTCGACTGTCCTCAAGGCATACAAGGCACTCTTTGCCTACTTGAGAACGACTGGATTGAGTGACAAATTGTGACAGCGTTGTGCGTGTGTGTGTGTGTGTGTGTGTGTGTGTGTGTGTGTGTGTGTGTGTGTGTGTGTGTGTGTGTGTGTGTGTGTGTGTGTGTGTGTGTGTGTGTGTGTGTGTGTGTGTGTGTGTGTGTATTATGCCTTTTTCCCCTTCTCTCTTCATCCTTTTAGCCCCCTAATCCCTCTTCCCCAGTGCAGGGTAGCCAACCGGAACCCCTTTCAGGTTAACATCCCTGTCTTTCCCTCCTCCTCTTTATGTATTTTTTATCTATCTTAACCTAGATTGCTTCCTTGTAGCCTTCTTTCCATACTTATCATATAAAGCATGAACAGCAGCGGTGATAGAGGACAACCTTGCCGTAAACCTTAGTGTATCTGGACAGTTGTTGTACTCTTAATTCCTTCCCATGTTATTTCAACTTCATTTTCTCGATATGATTCCTGTGGAAAATTAATTACTTCATGACTGACACCTTCTCCTTTTAATATGTTCCACATAAGTTCCCTGTTCACGTTGTCGTATGCACCGCTTATGTCCAAGTAGGCTAAATACAAAGGTCTGTTTTCCGCCTTAGCTATTTCTATGCACTGGGTAAGCACGAATAGGCAATTATCTAAGCACCTACCACTTCTGAACGCGTTCTGAAGTTCTCCGAGTTTTCTATGACTTTCTACCCATGACTGCATTTTTATTTTACCACCCTTTGATCACAGCGTTATTTGTGGCAGCAAGTAGAAAACAGCACATCTCTCATGGGGACTTCTGGCGCCATCCGCAATGCATCCATTTTTCCGTTTTATATATACTCCGACATCAAGGGGCACTCATCCGGGGGCAGCTGTGTACAAAATTCGGTAGGCAAATAAAGCCATACGCGTTGCGGTATAGTAATAAAACCACAATTAAATAATAGGTAAACATTGCATACATGCAATTACTAATTGAAGTGCTACCATGTTGCACCGCAAGCCGAATTCTAGGTCCACCTTGACCCCCCCCCCCCCCCTAACGAAGCATGTTCCGTTAGTGACGTATCCTGAGGGGGCGTAACCTGGCGGTGCAACTCGACAACCAGTAGACGTGCATCGTAATTTTTCTGAGAGACGGCGCAAGGCGTCGATCGCTCGGCTGGGTGGAAAAGTGTGTTAACTTTTCAGAACCACTCAGGGTTTTCTTCGCTAGCCCCGCTAGATGCGGAAAAATTTTCGTTTTACGCACGGCCAATAAAGATAACGCTCGTTACTTCAACATCTTCCAGACGGGGGCGGCCTTTCTTGTTTCGCTCACCACGCCCACGCCGACAACCCCGACACAGGATTGTCTGGAGAACACGGCTTTTAACGGGAGAGCTTTAAAAGACAGGGCGAACTTAAGTTCCGCTTTAAGGATGTGATGCGGTGCCTTAATAGATTAATTGCGACATATGCAGAACGCCGTACTCTACTCTACTTTTATAGATCTCTGGTAGTACTCATTCCGCACCTGGGGCAGTGGAGCAGCGATTAAGCGATGCACCACTGCCCTGCCATGGCAGGTGCTCCCAGCGGTGGGCCTGGTGCGGCCAGTTTGCTCTTCCCGAGCGACCGATCATTAATTTATTGGCCAACTGCAGCGGTAGACAGTTTGAGCGCTATGCTTTAGGCAGATTGTGATGACGCCGCAAGGCCACGTTATCTAGGCGGCCAACCGGCCTCCTAGCTTCCTCTTTGGGGACCACCTGCAATAGGCATGCTTTAGAATATTTGCTCACAACTCTGGCGAGGACGCAATGAAAATGAAAATTGGCTTTTGGGGAAAGGAAATAGCGCAGTATCTGTCTCACATATCGGCGAACACAGGCCTGAACCGCGCCGAAAGGGAAGGGATAAAGGATGGAGTGAAAGGAGAAAGGAAGAAAGAGGCTCCGGACTAATTTCGACCACCTGGGGATCTTTAACGTGCACTGACATCGCACAGCACACGGGCGCCTTGGCGTTTCGCCTCCATCGAAACGCAGCCGCCGCGGCCTGACAGGAGAGTTTTTGAAGAACTAGTCCTTTAATGGAATCGCATACACATTCATTTTCCTACTCTGGTCAGGGTCGCTGTCTCAAGTCGGAGAGTCGCAGCACATTTCACCCAAAACGTGGACGATGTGGGCAACGATTAGGGGCCACAATATTTGGCGGAGTGCCACTGGAGAGGTGGCCCAGCTCTCCCAAGAGTAGGGTATCTGAGTAAGCAGGAATCTGCGTTGGAGGTAGTGTGGTGACGACATTCAGATGAGAAGTCTAATATGTAAAAGATTTGTCACCACAGGAAGGGTGCATGGTTATAAAGCTTAGCTTTGCAAAACTTCACTTTATGATTACTTACTGAAGTTCTGAAACCTTCGGCGCCCACCTCTGTGGCTTTGTTTCGCACAAAGAGATTGGCATCCCGCTGGCTGCCTTCAGGCCGCAATTCGACCTCGAGACAGGTCCCTACGAGGAGCGAAGGTTAGCTGCAGACGGTGAGCTATGCATATAGTTTACCGCTGTGCCGAAAGCCGCCGCTATTCTTGCCGTAAACAGAAAACAAAAATCTAGTATCACCGCCCTCGTATATAGTTTTTGTGAGAAACTATTTCCTTAATTAGTCATTTGAATTTTAGGCGTTAGTTTTTCTCCTATAACCACCACCAATCTAAATTATTACGTTTTACTTGCAAATGTAAGTGTACATCGCGAGAACAGCAGTGAAAAGTTGTAGAGGACACTTAATTTCAGCAATAATGGTATGAAGCGAGAGCGTTAGTCGGTTAATGCCCATATATGCCGAACCCTGCAATGGTAGGCGTTGGCACACAATTGGCTTGAGCGCCTCAGGTTGCTCTTCCTGAGCAACTTGTCGTGACCAAGAGCTAGATTAACTGCCACCTGCCACACAGTTTGTTCTCTACCTCGTCTGCAGGTTGTGATGATGTCTCAAGGTCACGTGACATAAGTGCCCCCCCCCCCCCCATGTCCCGTTGTTGTTTCTCTGTGAATATTTTGTCGATTTGTTTTGTCCACGGCCAACGACGCAGGCTTTTCAGCGATATTGAGATCGTTAACGATAATAAGTTGAATGTTTAATAAATGGAATCCTAATCTAAAGTTTTACCTTTTTTCTCGCCTAATTTATTTCAGACTGTGAACTTCTATAGAAGCAGTCGAGACAGAGGCGACAGCAGTGCCTGGTGGAATTATTTGGATAGCCGGAAAGCCACGACACAACAACGCGTATAGTGTTAATAATAAGGTACTTCTGTACTGATGAAAGCGCTCAAATTATTTACGTAACGTCGTCGAAGGAACTGCGGTGATTCTCTTACAAGCCTTGCACTGTTGTAAAAAAATTGCAGCGTACGTGTTTTACATTGGACCAAAGAGCTTCGAGACAGCGGACGCATAACTATTTTTCAGGCAACGCCACGCGTAAAAAGACTTGAGCAGAACTCTTTGCTGTTCAGAAATGCCCCCACCGAAACATATGCAGTGCAGTTGCTTTAGCTGCCATCAGAGGGACTCACTTGTAGCGGTCGCCAAAAAAGATGGCCTTCGCGCATAGGAGTCCTCCCAGTGCTATTTTCCTCAACGAGGACAAGATAATTTAGATGCTACACCAGTGTTTCTTACCTCGAAGCTCAAAGTACATAGCTGGTGAGCCGATGTTGGACAGCGTGCTTCGCTCTACCTTACACCAGAACATGTTTGTTCGTAAAAGAGGGTCGACGTTTATTCCTGGCGGCCACTTCAAGATATAAGCACCTGTAAGTAGAAAGAGTAAACAAATATGCTCTGGAACAGACCTCATGTGCCCAAAGGAGGAGCACCGATTATTGAACAAATTATAACTAGACATATTAAGAGCAGCGCTGCGCTTCACTCTAAAAAAAAGGGCGCGAAAATCAAGATATAAAATGCCATTATTGCCGGGAAATAAATTCTAAGGCGACGATCTAACTGCTTGTACTGGTTCAGTAAAAAAAAAAAAAAGTCGTGGTCTGATCCAAGCTACGCCTGCAATACCTGAAGACATGAGTGCCACCGTGCTACGCCATGTTTTCGTTATGATGCATGCACACCAAACGCTATTGCTCAATGAACCTTTATGCGTCCGTTTTTTAGCACTTGCCGTTAATGCCGTCGAGCAGGGCGGCGATAAAGTGATCAACATCAACCTCCATCGCAACCTCCTCCAACGGCGAAGCTTTTTTCGCAGCTAACTGTTCAAAGATGTCTTCAAGCCTTTGTTGCTATACATGTTCTCGAAGCCACTGGATAAGACACTGGTCGCTTCTCAGCTCTTCTTCTGCGGCTTGAAATGGTGATCGCGCGGTTACTTCGCAACAGTAGTTCTAGCCATCCGTTCTTTCTTCCTGCCATTCCTGTAGACAGATGAAATCGCTGCAGGAGTCACTATTCGCCTTGGTTGGCCGTTTGTTTTTCTCTTTTCATCAATGCCGCCAACGCCATTTTTTTGCGATCCATCACTGATTTTTATCTGTCGGCTCCATTTCAAGCATCTGCGCAGTGTATTTCGAATAGGAGGCAGCCGCCGCTTAATGCTCAAAAAAGAATACTGATTTTTAAATCTCTAAATGCCCCCTAAAAGTATGCGGAGGTGGGTTGCAGTCATAGCCGAACTGTGTCAACTGTCGAGAAAACCTCAGGTCCATCAATCAAGATGCGTGCGTTCGAAACCCAGTAAGTCGACAATTTTCCGGTTGTATTTCATTTTCAGAGTTACATAGATGTGACAGATAGGGCAGGCAAAGATCGGACAGACCGACGAAAATTGACAGAGACCACGAGGTTGAGATGTAGGTGTTAAGTGAATTCCTCCCCAAAAAATTTTGGAGCCTTGTAACAACTTTAAGCTTTATAATCTATGTTGACTAGTGAACATAACGAAACACATAGTGGACAGAAAGGTGCAGAAGTTGCAGAAAAAATTTACCCGCAGCAATTGAAATATCTGTGAATCGCACTTTTAACGAGCCTTCTTTGTGTCAACCAATCGTATAACGAATGTTGCCGCCCTACGGAGAAATAAAGTACTAAGTATTTTGGAATTTTATAAAAGGTTGGCCTCAGTCTGCAAACCTGGGGACCGGAATCAGCTGGGCAAGAGTAATCGGGCCTAAAGAGCTATGTATGCTATGTGTACAGCTACGTGTACAGCTATGTGCGCGCGACAACTGGTTTTCTGAGCGCCAGGTCCTTATCTGGAAGCGAACTTACCGAAATGTCAAGGCTAAGGGAACGTGAACAAAGTGCACCGCGTTTTGAACTTCCTCTACAAGGGCTTCCCTTCTTGCGGACGCCGCCTTTTGTTACGCCAGTCAGCATTTCAGACAAACAGAGAGCATGCGCGCTGGCGCCATTACGCGCTTGTTTTCATAGCCAATATGCAAGTAGAAATTTTTGTTTATATTAATTTAGGCCAAATAAGAGATAACCCATGGGTTGGAATTTTCGTTTCGAAGTTCTTGATCTGAACGCTTTATTTTTCCGCAGAAAGAGCACGTGAGAACATTATCCGCTACGCTGACATGAGGTTTTCATTAATTTGCATGCACATCTGACGATGTGCCGCTCAATGACATTCGCATAACTCATCTCCTGTCCGTTGAGGTACAAACAGGGTGGCAATCTTATGGCTTCTGCTCACCGCCAAGCCACTTCACAGCGCCACTCGGTGGATTGCTGCCTTCGCTAACACAGAAATTGGGAAATAAGATGACGTCTCGACGTAGGGAATAGTGTCGACAGCAGCTCTTTCTACAGATGAATAAAGCATTCACGCTAGAGACTAAGAAAGGAAATATACATGCTTTTAATAGTCTCACTTTGCAGCCTGCAGGCCATATATTCGAAATTTTATTTATGTATACGCTGTTGCAATGGGAACTCTCGGCACAGAAAACCGTACCAAAACCGTTCTACCAACTTGACAACTTGACAACTGGTCCAAGACGTGTGCGCGCGGTAACCCGCTTGTGAATGTGGCCTGCTTGTGTGAAAAGAGCGTGACAAGGCACTTGCGCGGAGAAAACCTGGTTCTCATACGAGATGGCTAAAGATTGGGCAGCTGCTCTTTGACAAAACTGCCACCGTCACGAAAGTGCAGCCTGAACAAATACATTTTCTATAAACAAAATCGACGATGACCGGATGGCTTCGGTTTCTTCTTCTGAATCGTAATATTTCTAGGATTAAGGTGGGGCTTTATGCTTTGGTGAATTTTATCTGCGAATGACTTTACCATTAGCAGTCTACGCGCCTGCGAATTGTCCACTGTTTAATAACGTGTTTCTCCTCATAATGTCGCACTTACGAGTATGTGAAGATAGAGCTATTTTGTAAAATCCCAATACCGATCCACTGTTGAACAGACTGCCAGCTGAATTCTCATAAAAGTGTGTTTAAACTGCCTTGTAGTCATTTAGATGGAATTCATCAGAGGTTCGTGAAAATGTAGGAAATGTATTAAAGGCTGCCACCAAGCAGCAGTGCATAGAAAGAACCGGTTATAAGAATCGCTACTAACATCATCAAGACTGTACCCTAAATCGTTTGCTTTCAAAATATATACACCACTGCAACAAAAATGAGGCTTACTAAAATTGTTTAAACAAGCAAACCATATTCCTGGGGCACCTTTGGATACAGGAAGAGCCTGTGCAAGTTCGTACGATTACACATACAGCCAGTTTTAAAACATGTTACCTTTGAATGCAAAGAAACTACTTTGAAAATCACAGTAATCTGCTTATAATATATTTAGACCTGAATAGCCCATAAAGAACAAAATTATCTCCTGCCTACTTGTCCTGCGAAATGTAGGCCTCATCGTTCCTGAGTGACAATGCAAACTGTTCTGATAAAGGAATCAATCTTGAATTCAAAGTATTATGTTTAAAGCAAAAAAGTTCACTTTCAACAGCTATTAAGAAAAATCCTGTGGCGCGAGCATTATAAAGTATCCAACAGTGTTGTACTTCAATCTAAGAACATGTATTGTGCCCTCTTCGCACGCGCGACGTCGACATAGTGCAGTGCAATGGAATTGAGTGGTCGAATTATTCTGAACGTCTGAGAGTTCACGTAGCCATAGTGCCCCCATTGCGAACCTAGCGCTTCTATGCAATTTTATATTGCCGGAAATACCTTGAATGCTCCTTGGGCGGAGGTTGACGGTAGAAGGCAAACCAACTTCCTTGATTGTGTAGTCAAAGGAAATTCCTCGATTCTCAGGGCCGTGGCATTCGAGCTGCGACGTCGTGTTTTCACCATAGATAAAATTCCTGTGCAAAGCCGTTACGTCCAAGACATCCTCTGTAAGTAATACAGTTTTACTCAATTAAGTTTTGTAACATTGAGCCCCGCAGTGACATCATACGCAGAAACTGTAGACAAGCGCATTTGCAACAAAAATAGTTAATTGGCGTTATTTTTGCATACATCATAAGACTTTGCTATACACAGCATTATATATGCAGCTCTTCCTTCGACAGGCTTGCAATTTTTTCCCAGTATACGTTTTTGATACCGTCAGAAACATTCCCAATTGGTTTTCAATGCAATCTCAACTACGCTATGCTAGCGATGTGACAAATTTAGAAAACAATTTTCTGGCATAGGAAAAACGGACCATTGCCTTGAATATTTCCTTAAGAGTAACTCACAATATTCCAGAATTGTAAACTTATGTCCAGGATTCCTGGACTTGACTGTGAGCAATGCTCGCATACGGTTCACCGTTATTGATTCGGAGCGAAGAGAGCCCCAACTGGCGTTTCATGACTGCGGTAAGGCAACGTTCAATTAAAGAAAGACACATTCAATTGGAATGATTTTGAAAGATGATAACCGCGTAAGACCAGCGCATTATTACTAAAGCTCTTTAGTAACCATACACACATTCCGAAACGCATCAATGTGCCGTGCATTTATTGCACTGTGAATGAAGCTGTGGTTTATATGTGTATGCGAACGAATAAAATATAACACCACCCATCAAAACAGAACAAAAGAAAAAATATTTCTCTCCTCATACCTTTGATACGGGGAGATAAAAACAGAAAACCTGGCGAAATTCTGAAGTAACTGAAAAACAGAAAATGCGATAATTGTCAGATTCCATAGCTGGCTGATCACCCTGAAATTTACTGCAAAGTCATTAAATAAGGCCGAATAACAACCGGTCTGGTTTTATTCAGGTTCCACATTTTATTGAAAACAAGTACAGCTAAGGAGTACATAATTTAATTTATACAGAAGGAGGTCTCTAAGTAGTAACTGATAGGCGGACCCCCTCTTAATAATTGCATATATCAAGCAGATAAAAAAGAATCATACCAATCACATAGGCGGACAACAAGTGTATTACGAATAAACAAACAACAAAAATTGGTTAAGCACACCCAATATTACAAAAAACAAACATTTAGAAGCACGGCGAAAAAGAGAATAGAATACTGTTTATGCACACTCAAGCAATACAAGCAATACAAGCAATAAATAAATACACTGTTCATTGACATAGCTATCGAGAATAATTTAAAAAATTGGCATTGGTTTAGCTCAGCTATACCAGGTTATACGTAGCGAGAAATTGATCTCCCGTCGATACCGCCGCTTTACAGCGGCCCGACTTCCCTTCTCGCCACCCATGCGAAACGACTGCGATAAGGTTTTTTGTTGCTGTTGTTGCCACTGAAGGAAGTATGGAAAGGAAAGTGCACGGGCCTGCCCATTGGCTCAAGCTCAGCCACAACCGCTGCCCAGTGCGCACAGTAGGAGAGTTAAAAAGATGCGAGAAGAAAGCCGTGTCACCTCCGCATTTCATACGCGCAGCTGGGCATGAGCAGTTATGCGCATAGCCATCACGTGGCATCCACGTGTGTCATGGGCGGCCCCAGCGGTGAAGGCCGGCCAGATGCTCCTCTCTGGTTGCTGCGCATGCGCACAACCGCTCTTCCACCTTACGTCAAGCGTGGCGCCAGGGGTGGAGTCGGCGCGCGGCTGCGGCAGCGGCGCGAAGCTCTGACTGCACGCGCGGCACACCTGCTGCTCCTTTACGTTCGCCGCGCATGCGCACAACTTTCCTCTCCGAGCCACAGCGAAATGCTCGACTGGTAGCCAAGTGTAGCTCTCGCTGCAAGATGCATATGTAAAAAAGTTTTTGGAATTATACTTTGGTACGTGATCGTTTTATGATTGCGGGTAACGAGCTTCTGACAGTGATTGCTGTAAGTAAAGAGGACTGTTCGCCATAATCAGTTTTGACTTCCTGAAGTAAGAGTTTGTTTCTGTGATAATCTAGAATTATTTATATTAGACGCAAGTGATGCAGTTAAGATAATGATGGTAGTTTTATTGTGCCGGGCGCGATAAACTAATAAACTTTGTTACAGTTGGAGTTAATAGAGGAAAGGCAAGATATTGAGGCCGAGGTAAATGGGAGTGCTAAATGCGGTATGTGAGCTGAAGGTCATAATTTTAACAGATTCGTGTTGAAGATGACATAACGAAGAATGAAGGCTACAGTACGTGTTACCCTACGATCCAGTAACTGAGGTGGGTATCAATGTTAACGCATTCTATTTAGTACATGTATAACAAATCAAACATTTTTGCTAATAGATTTGGCGCGGCGGTTAAAGTTTAACTGTTAATTATGTGTTACACCAAGGAATGCTGCAGATCTAGATGGGATAGTCTTATCGTTATATAAGTACACATCAGGAAAGCTGAGAAGTCACTTGTGTTGCGAATGAAATATTGTTAGCTTCAATTTAATTGGGTTTATTTGTGAAAGACTGCTTCGGCGCCAGTCCATTACATATTCAAGGTTTGCATTGATTTTCAATGTTAGGTCACTTATGTTATGACTAGAGAAAAGTATGGTAGTGTCATCAGCATACAAAAAGCAGTTGGTGTTGTTCAGATATTCAAGATCATTAATGTAAATTAAAAGCAGAAGGACGCCTAGAATGCATGCGGAACTACTTGAAATACTCTTATTGGTTGGCATAAAGTATTAGGTATTTGGACGAACTGAGTACTGTTAACTAGGTGATTGCGTAGTAAACTTAGAGTCGGGCCACACATTCCCAGTTATTCCAGTTTCAAAAGGAGTATGAAATGACTGACTGCATTCAACTATTTTGTGAAAGCAATGAATACAGCTACCGCCCAATCTGTTGTCAACGAAGTGCTTAATTGTGTCAGTAAATTAGGTATTCAGAAGATGTGCCACAACATGAACACATCGAGGTGCAGCTACGCGGTGATAACGTTAACCCAAGTTTCTGCATTTCATGATAATCACTAAACATATTCACAGTTTATAATTTACAATATTACTGCCCGAGGTTTTTAGAATAAAGCAATGAAAAATCCTTCTTTCGCTCAATCGACAGGTTCGACAATCGCCCCGAAAAAACTTGTTACATGCTACAAGTTATCATCTGCTTCCTCCAGAAATACTCTGTGTGCTCGCAACTTAACGGAGTATTTTTGCTAAAATATTCGTTTTGAGTATTTTTTTAAACGCCCTCTAAGATATCGTCTGCAAAGTCCAGCTGCGGTGGCTATCTTTCGCTGAATGTAAAATATGTTAGAAGCTGCCCATAAATACCTTGTGGATGAGCGGAAACAATATTTCGAAGTTATCGCTAATTGGATGGGCCGTACTACATGTCGCGTTCAAACTTTTGGTAATGTGAGTGATCACTCAATTAGTGCTTGGAATAACGGGATACAAAACTCTTGTTTTATTCCGTCTGTCGACGCAAGGGCAGTTCTGTTCACGTGTCTGCGCGCATGTGGTATTCTTATCTTTGAGTCCCTTGTCAGGAACACTTACGCATCGAAGTTAGCTCACAGATCTTGGTTTGTGGTATGCTTGTGTCTTTCTAGAAAGATAACCACTTTCCGCAATGTTTTTACTTTATCAGAGGGCAAATTGCGCTGATGCTTTCTAATTGCTTTTTTTCGTGACTTCAAAATTTGCCGGAATTTATGGGGCTAATTATCGACTATCATGAGTTCAAGACCATTCTAGGGTGGCTGAAGAGCACCCGTTATCATCAGCAGCTGCGAACATACCGTGAAAGATATCTTGGTCAGAGCCGCTGATGCCCCGCGGCGTTCACTCTGTGGAAGCTACGTGATTGATCAATGGTACTAACTTTGCGAGCGTGGGCACGCCTTGAATGATTACAACGCTCTCGCCTTCAGCACGGTGCAATGCGAGCATCCAGAATAAGAAGCATAGCCAAGGATATTATAGAAAGGGATATTGGAGTGCGCATGGATCTGAACAGTGAGCGCTATCTGACAGCATGAATAGTTGGCTGCTATCGCTATTCGAATGACTGAGGCGCGCGCACTTTGCGCTAACGCGTCATCTACTGCGCCGAAAGCACTACGCAGCTGTAGAAGTTCCAAGTGGCATTAAAATGTTCCCTCAGCATTTTCTTTTCAAGCGGCGGCCCTTTAATAGCTGTATTAACCTGCTCATTTATGTTGCCTGCTATGCGTAAATACCGAAAGCGATTAAACCCTATTGTGGCACACAAGGGTAGCAGTTCAAAGCTATTATAGTTCAAAACAGCTTGCTTATTCACTTGTGCCCGTTTGTTCATTATCGTATTCGCGCGCCATTGATTGCTGAAAGCGCTCCGGTTGCTGCAATCGACTCCCAGAGTGGCAGACGAAAGTCAAATCGCCATCGTCTGCGCTCTCTAAATAGCACTATTTAATACGACTGCATTCTCGATACAACACGCAGTGCCAAGGCGCGAAGCGAACGAGGACTGAGAAAGCTCAAGCAGCAAGCGAGCACGATCAGTCAAAGCGTCGCGCCCTGTCCACGCCGCTGAATTCCGCCTCGAAGAGCGCGGCATTGTCGGCGCGCAAGCAATATTTAGACTAGGTTCCCTCTTTGCAGCTTGCACGGGACAACATGTGCTGCCGTTTATCCTTTTATGCAGCTTTTATATATGCACATGTCTCACACATAGTGCTTTAGATGCAAGGTAAACACGAAAGAGAAACATACACGCGTTAAAACTTCTTACGGAAGTTTTCTTCACGCGCGAAACGTAACATGCCTTGCGTATAGTTAAAACAAAGGCTGGCTCGCACGCGTGACTTCATAAACATTCTCGTCACTTTTGATCGCGGTCGTTGATTAATACACTATAACGTCTCACACCCCACCGCGACACACCCGTGTCTTGTTTTTCTCGGCAATAATGTGGCTGTCATTTCTTCGATTAAACTGTGCACTGGTCACAGTTGCATTGCTGAGCAAAGTTATCGACAACCTGGACCCTTATTCCGCAACAAAATTATGTGGTTCTTGTATACCCTGCTCCCGCAGACGCGCATTTGTGTAGCGCCCTTGATCAGCAAAGTGAAAACCCCCCATGGGAAATGAATGCGATAACAATAGCAGTTCGCGTGGGTATCGCTGGAGAAATTCGTACAGAAAATGCGTGGTCGAGTCTTCACCGAGTCTAGTTTTCTTTGATTTCTTGAAGAAGCTTTCACTACCTTAATGGCAGGTAGGGAGTTGGAAGGCTGGAAATACAAACATCAACTTTTACAGAATATATTTACCCAGCTAATTCATCGTGTGCGCTGTTTTAAGCTTTGGAACGCTATACATGGCTACACGCCATTTTTAAAGCGGATGCGATTCTTTGTATGTTCATAGGAAGTCTCCATGTTGACGTTACCTTACTTCGATTTGCCATGTGGTGAAATTCGGTCATCTTACTACGACTGCACATTCTGTATTAACGGTTCTTTGTGCGAGTAGTCACTAGTAATATTCCTTCTGTGCCGTGTTGCACGCAATATCTCTTCAGCAATGAATGTAAATCTATTACCCGCATTTGAAGCAGTACCCAACACTTCTAATTTTGCCGTGCTGGGGAACTTCTCTATAGTGTGCCAGAACAAACGTATTTGGCAAGTAAGACAGAGACAGCACAACTATCTGTAGCGCTCTGTGCGCCTATCGGTTTCTACTTCTGTTCTGTCTTAATGGCACCATAGCAATATATCAGGAAACGCTACCAACTCTCTAAACTGTGTGTTCGACAGAAATTCATCACTGAACAGCACTGAGCCATAACTTGCAGGAAGTCTCAAGGCGGGAGTCGCAGAAAAAAGAGCCAAAAAACTTGGGGATCTTCATGATCACATCGCTTAAAGAATATGCACTATCATGTAGCTTGTCAGCAATGTGTCTACAATGAGTGTCTAATCTTCTTGCGAATTTTTGCCACATCACCGGTTGGAACCGGTTCCAATGCCCTTATAGAAATATGCATGAGTCCTCACCTTCTAGAATGTTGCAATACCTTCCATTTGTTTATTATATGAGATTATGCTAATCAGACCCACTAATGCCGCTTAGCCAACCAGCTAATTCACACTAATCCACTTTAATCCATTTTCTGGGACGGGACTTGGTGAAAAATTTTGGGTGTCCTTTGGAATTTTTGGGGCTGCTCTGATTTTCAAATTTGAAAGTGCCGTAAGATTCATTCACTGGCGGTCACGTGGCGTTGATGACGTCAAGACCCCAACTGCATTAATTGATCGCGGGGAGTCCTCATACCACTACTGGCGGAGGATGAAGCGGTTAAGCGGTGCGCCACTGCATCGCCAGGTGGCTGTTTTAAACACAGCCACCGGAGGGGCTGGTACAGCGCAGGTTCCTCTTCCCGCGCTCCCGTAAGGTTCATGCGCAGAGCAGGTTAGGAGGTGACATTTGCATTGAATTTGCTTTTATAATTTTATTGTCACATGCCAGGCGGTTGAGCTCACAACCCAATGCGCAGTTTGCCATGTGCCATGGTAGCCAGGTTGTGACGACGTCGCGAGGTCTCGTGATCTCTGTTTCTACCATTCATTAATATAACTGCCACCTGCTACGGCGGGTAGTTCGCTCACAGTCTGGTTGGCAGGTTTCCATCTCCCACGTTGGGCAGGTGGTATGAAGTCACAAGGTGACGGTACCTCTCTCCACCAATCAGGGATTTTAGTGACAGAGAAGCCGGAAATATTTCTGACACGACAACCTACATGCTATTGCAATAAGAAAACCTGAACGCTAGCTTAGCTTGTTAAGATATATGTGACAGCGTAAAGGCATTTGCACATGTAACTCTTTATCATTGTAATCAAGTCTGTATTTATGTTACAGACCTTCCAAAACATTGACTTGGATATTTTGTTGTTGTTGACAAATCTAGCAGTTGTAACAAACGTACACTTCCACTACAAAAAAAAATATCAGGGGGTAGCCCTCATTACATCCTCACTGGCTCTAGCGGAGGAGTATTAGCGATGTCGCATCTGGAGAGCGGCCGGGTGCGGGTTCTCGTGGTCGAATGTCGGTAGCTTCTTCACCGCGACGATAAAGAGCAGTACAATACATCCTGATGATGAAGCCTGAGGAAATCATCATCATCATAATCATCATCATCATCATCATCATCATCATCATCATCATCATCATCATCATCATCATCCTGCCACTGCCCGGGAATGTACCCAAGTGGCCATAACCTAGTACATACCGTGTGGTTCAGCAAGCACATTCCAAAATGGTCCTTATGGGGGTAAAAATATGGCTTTTGCGGCATAGTATTTTTACTGTTGGCGGACATCAGAAAACCGGTGAGTCATCTTAATGTAGTAAGCTGGTCAACTCTTTTTAATTATTTAACTTATTAACTTCTTATGTTAGCCACCCTAGCTTCAATTAGAGACTTGTAGCTTGGTCGGTAGTAAGAGCCATCTCCGTTTTTATAATTTCGAAAACGAGATTACCCTCGCAGCTGTGGCTTGACAAAATTTGGCTGCATCGTGCGAAAATACATGCGCTTTCGAAAGCATGCAGGCAAAGCAACCACTCCAGTGCGCGTAACTAATCGAAAAAGCCGAATTGGTCGACCACATCGCCATGGCTAATCGCGTTTTCGAAATTAAAAACAGTAATACGGCTATTACTAACCACCGGCTACAAACCACTGGTTGCAAATTGACGCCTAACTCTAGTAGTAAAAAATTCATTAATAAAACATTAGTTTACCAGCTTACTACCTAAATGATTCTCTCGTTATCCGGTCTCGGCCAGCACTCGTAAAATTAAGCCGCAAAAGCCATATATTTAGCCCCAAACACTTTTTTTGAAAATCTTTGAAGGTGCTCACTGAAGCACCTGTTATGTCCACTGTTCTACAATGCTCCATGGAGGTGCACAAGCTTATGCATATTACCTCAAAACAACAAACACAAAGATATCAGACAATGAAGCATGAAAAAAGAAACCATCACCTTTCGGATGCAACGCCATATCGCATCGATCCTGAGTAGTCGCTACGTGTGTCCATAAAAAATTTCAAAGACGCTGTCATGGCTGATGTGTTCCAGGCAGATATCCGGAGGTCGTGAAGAGCACTCTTGCAAACAGATGATTTCTTTTTGGAGAGAAAAAAAAAAGTCAATGAAAAGTTTAGTCTTGCGAGCAAATTCAATTTACGCTTCAGCATACAAGGATAGTGTCACAAGTTTCCAATCATATTCAGAAAAGAGAACACCGTAACTAAAATTGACCAGTTTGGATATCTCAGCTACAGTATAAGCATAAAAATTCTTGAAATTCATTAAATACATCGTGTCAAATGACTGTTTCCTATCAATATGTTCTAGGTAGGCTCTCTATCATGGCTGTATTGTTCAGTATGCGGGAGGTTTTCAAGGCAGCATCTCTTATTGAGCGATCAAGCTGAAACAGATTGATGCGTGGTGTTTTGAGGAGCTAAACTCGCGGCCCTGAATTGAAGTAAACGTAAAACCACTCGTATCCAGCACCATGTTTCCTGAAGCAGAGATGCTACGTAGAGCCACCAGTGCAGCTAAGTTATGCTGTCCTATCACGCCATTGTGCAGCAAGCACATTCTGCAAGCTGCATAATTGAAAACAAGAGTGACGTCGACGTGTGTTCGAAGTGCTACGAATCTTGTCTTCAGAGCTGGAGTTTTACAATGCACATGAACAACGTTGCATTCAAGAGTCCGCACTGACGTCATTATTTTAGCGCTAATGCATTTCTTAGCAAGCTAAAACCCAGCGACGAAAATTCTGGCTTGCATGGCCTTGAGGTTCACCTCGGCCAACCTGCAGATGTAAAATAAATATTGCCGCGACTGGGTTTCGAACCCGCGTCGCCGCCAAGAGATCAGCTTCGCTGTCCACTGCACGAGGGCACTATACTATTGCCAAAGCAGATCACGCCTCGTGTTAAACTGCAAGACTCTCTCGCGCTGTGCATTAGAAGTCGTCGTCTCCAGTAAGTTCCATCTGCGCGCACAACCTTTCTCACGTTTAGTCGGTTTAACTACTTTAAAACCATCAATTTTCTTCTTACATCTGCAGGATGTACCAACAAACTGTTTTACAACTTCATTATCATGGCTGAAAAGATGATGTTTCCTATTCGAGGCCCATTAAGTATGTTCGTTTTCTTTAAGTGTGATTTGTTTTAGTCTATGTAATAGCTTTCCGGATGTGGGTATTCCGTGTGGCGCGAACAATAGCACTGTATTCTCAAGCCTGGAGCGAAGATTAATCCTTATGTGACTTCGAAGGCTTAATCAATGAACATGTTACGCCTGCTTCCATTTTCGCAATCTGTAGTGAAGCGACACCAAATATTTATTTATTTATTTATTTATTTATTTATTTATTTATTTATTTATTTATTACAGATACCTGCAGCGCACGGAGGCATTATTGCAGGGGGGAAACACAATGACTTCTGCTCGTTTGGCCGACAGTACCGGAGGACCACGAAAAAAGGATGTAGGACAGGACCTGGGCGAAAAACAGTCGTAAGCTCATAGCCGATGCGATATGTTCGCATTATTGGAGAGCCAACAGAGAGTGCGGACTTCTTCTGCATAGGAATGTATTGGTGCTTTCATAATTCTCGACAAAGACAGTGTAGGCTTTTTTTTGGAGGAGGGGTGGGGGAGAGTGTCGACACGCAGAAGCGTCTTCCGATCACCTAACGTCGACCTCATGTTCCGTTTTCGTTTTTTTTTAACGAATAAAGTTTTTCCTCCTTCTCCTCGACTACGCGAAAGTGATTTTCCCTAAAAACCCCTACCCCGCAAAATTTTGAGGGGCGCTCTGTAACGCCTATTTCTTCAATAGTCGTGGGATGGCTTTCTTGGTTTCTGTAATAAAGTTAAGTCTCCTGCCTCCAGCAGCCATACAGCCGTCATGCGACTCCACATTTGCTTACGCTTCACAGTGGGAATCTTTGTCATTTAGACACAAACACCCGTTCGTACGAATAGGCGGCCAGATATTTCGCTGCTTGATGCTGCACAAGTGAAGACTGGTAACACTGAGGATTGAGAAAAATCAAACAAAGGAAGTTGTGGAACTAACAGCAGCCAATTTTTACTGCGCACGTTCGAGAGAATACACAGGCGCGCGGTATATATTTTACGCAGACGAAAACAACTTTTTTTGCGGTCTGACGGCGATGTACGCAAAATATAAAATTTGCGAAGCACATGACTGAACTAGAGGCCTCGTCTCAGAAGCGTATATTTACATTCATTGGTTTTACAACTTCAAATGATAAAAAGAAGTGCTCAAAAGAACTGGAGCTGAGATTGAAATGAGCGTGAATATGGTTGCTCTTATACAACGTGCTCCTACCATCACGCCGACAATGACATTTTCGGGTGATTCTATGAATTAAAGTAACAAAACGACATCGCCTTTACCCAACAAGTCACTAGCCAAGATGCAGAAAATAGCTGAGGAAAAGCTGTCTGCGGCAACTTTATTTCGTCGACTCCCAGTCTAGTATGCTGTTCTGCAATATTTAGGACAAAGCTTTCATTACCGGGACTAAGCCACGTAGTCGATGAAAAGGGAGCCAAGGCGGCCCAACTTGTTCTTAAGGCAAACAGCAGCGAGCGATGGTTTGTGTAAACGCCGAAAAAGCAGCGGGGAACGCTAAGCGCTCCGCCCAGGACAAAAAAAAATCAGAAGCGGCTGAACACTTAAAGCACCATAGCGGCGCGTGCAGTGCAGCTGCAAGAACATCAGCTTACCACGAACCCCGGAAGATGCGAAAGCCAGGAGCCTAGTGCTATTGTAGATACCTGAATGCTGCAATGCTGCAAAGGCTTAGCGTAGCCAAGGGCTACGCTAAGCTTTTCCTGGACTGGAGTATATTCCTGAATGCTGCAAGGACGCTCGATTATCTCCATTGAATAAGCTAAGCCATTCCTGTACTAGAACAACCCGAATGCGGCAAACACGCTCCATGAAGTACCCTTTGATAAGGTGAGCCATTCCTGGACTGGAGCAAATACCCGATGCTGCAAGCACACTCCATGAGTTGCCATTGTATAAGCTATGCCATTTTAGCACTAGGTATATACCTGAATGCTGCAAGTACACTCCATGAGATGCCATTAGATAAGCTTAGCTATTTTAGTACTAGGTAGGTACCTGAATGCAGCAAGTACGCTCATGAGCTGCCCTTGGAAATATAAGCCATTCCTGGACCATAGGCAGGTACCTGAATGCCGCAAGCACGCTCGATGAGCTCCTTTGGATAAGCTGAGCCATTCCTGGACTAGGTAGATATCTGAATGCTGGAAGTACGCTCCATGAGCCGTCCTTGAGTAAGTTAAGCCATTCCTGGGCTATAGAAGCTGTCTGAATGCTGCAAGCACACTGCATGGTTTGGATAAGCCGGGTCTTGGATAAATCGGGCCATGCTTGGGCTAGAGTAGATACCTGAATACTGAAAGCACGCTCCATGAGAAGCCCTAGGATAATCTAAGCTATTCCTGGGCTAGGTAGATACCTGAATGCCGCAAGCACGCTCGATAAGCTCCTTATGATAAGCTGAGCCATTCCTGCATGGAGTAGGTACATATCTGAATGCTGGAAGTACGCTCCATGAGCTGTTCTTGAATAAGTTCAGCCATTCCTGGGCTATGGAAGATATCTGAATGCTGCAAGCACACTCCATGATCTGCCCTTGGATAAGCTGGGCCATGCTTGGGCTAGAGTAGAACCTGAATACCGAAAGCACGCTCCATGAGCTGCCCTTGTATATGCTAAGCCATTCCTGGAGTAGACTAGATATTCGAATGCTGCAAGCACGCTCCATGACCTGCTCTTGGATAAGCTATGCCATTCCTGCAGTATCCTGGTTTGGGAAACGTAAGGCGTTTCAAGAGCCTATGCAGACTCTTTGTTCCTTCACTGCGAAGTGATGATGATCTAAAAATGCTCACCACTATGCACTGCATAATTTATAACAAGCACTATACTTTTCACGTGAAGAAAGGTCGGCTGGGTATCTGATAACTCCAAAAGTGTAATTGTAAGACGTTTCCACCTCGTAAAGCCAGCGCAGAGCATTTTGTATTTTTTCTCCCTCAATTAAGTAGCAACACTGCCTTTAATTGACTACTCCCTCTCTTACAAAGATAATGGCATTGATAGAAACAGGAACGGGATTTGAGGTCTGTCGCTAGCTGTTAGCATTTGGGCTGGCTTACTGCGTTAATTTTGCATATATGAATGGAAATAAAACATCGCAGTTAATATTCTCCGATCGTACAAAACAATGACACGTACAATAAGAGAGCTAGTGGCGCCTCAAGTTTTTCTCTGACGCATAAGTACGAAGTGTTGAAGGCGGGAAAATACGAAATGTTGGCCAGTAGAAGCCAGCACTAGATCTTATAACTGCACCAAATACAAAGGAAGAGAATATAATTAGAACAGAATAGACTTGGTATAGTATTGCAATGCTGCATTGCAATTGAAGAATGTTCTTAAATGCCCCCGGTAAGTTTCGAAGTCTATACCGTCTAAGCGAAGGTAACATTGAAACAAACGTGACTGCGCAGCGTTAAACAGTCTTCTTGACACTGCCGCTGTCTAGAGAGCGGGCTCTGTTGCTGGTTTTCAAAAGACTACAATGTTCAGCCTCCTGATGCTTCAATAACGATTGCATTTTCAGTGGCACACCACGAGCAAAACCTCACAACCTTTTATGTCTGACCGTGCATGCCAGAAACAAAGGATATCTCTTAGGTGTGACGGTGTTAAGTGTGTGACGGGGCTTCCTCTAAGTGGGATTGACTTTTGCATAGGATATATGTTTGCCAACTTTGCACAAGCATGACGACATGCCGAATTGTCCAACATTTAATGACTTCAATGCACTCACCCCGTCGTGCCACCCTCTCACTCTTTCGCAATGCTTACGTCTACGCCCGACTCGTGAATTGAGGGTTGATGCCATTAACAGCTGTCGCTGTAGAACTAATTCGCCACCGCGAAGTACTCGCCCTCAAATAGGTTGTAAACTTGGAAGCGCAAAAAACCGGACGACGGACAGAGTAAGGGAACACAAAAAACAGGTTCACGAGCGCTACTACCAACTGTTTATTCATGCTGAGGTACAGAAGTTATATAGGAACAGAATTGTCGAGCATGCGCGTGGAAAAGGCACACAAACAGCACAATCACACAAACCGCACATCAGACATGCGCACAAGTTAATCAAAAAAAGAATCTAAAAAGGCACATTCCTATGAATAAACGTGTACAGACGTGTCACTGACACAACGATCGGACAGCTTTCGGATATAATAAGCCTCTAGAACGAGCCTAGCCTTATCATTGCCGCTCTTGCCTAGAACCGTGGTTTTCTCCAACCTTGCCCTACACGTGCACGAAGCAATGTGACGCACGATATTAGCACAAGTGTTTTTGTTTTCTATGTTTTTGGCATGCTCCCGTAGCCGGTCATTAATACAGCGGCCAGTTTGGCCAACGTATGAAGCCCCACATGAGAGGGGAATGCAGTACACCACTCCTATTGCACATTTGGTGTAGGCGATCCCATGTTTTTTGTTGCAGCCCCTGCCGGCACAACCCATGATGCGGGGGCATAGCTTAGATAGCTTATTGGGTGCTGAGAACACCAAAGGCACACGGTGCCTGCCCGCCACTTTTTTTAGGTTGTGCGTGAGTTGGTGTGCGTAAGGGACCACCACCGGCGTCGAAGAAGGGGGCTCAGACCTTTTTTGGGCGCCTTTGTGCTTCTGCAGGAGGGTTTCAGCAACAGCTGAAATGACCGGGCCAGGGAAGCCTGCAGATAAAAGTCGCTCAACCTGATCATTGACACTCTGTTGAATTTTATGAGAGCAAGATTTTTGAAGCGCAGACTCCAGACAAAGCGACGCAATACCTCGATTAACCACCTTGGAATGAGCCGAGTCGTAGCTGAGGAGCTCTTTGTTGGCTCGGGGGGAGTACATCCAGCAAATATGGTCTCGGCAGAACATAAGCTTGAGGTCTAAAAAACGCAACGCCTGACTTTCAGGTAGTTCATGGGTAAAAACTAAACCTTTCCCAAGTCGATTAAAAGTATTTAAAACCAATGAAACAATATGGTCAAGGGATGTAGAGTTCCCTGGTCTTAAAATAATTAAAAAGTCATCAACATATCTAAAAACTTTAAAAACTGGCCCCCCTTGAAAAGTCTGTGCCAGAAGGCGGTCAATTCAAGATAAAAATATGTCACATAAAATCGGAGCTACACACGAGCCTATACAGATAACTTTACGCTGCAGAAAAAACTGGTTGTCAAGAGAGATAAAAGTTACCTGCAAGTAGTATTCTAGTAATCTTAAAAAATTATCTACCGAAATTCCATCTGAGTTCTGGAAGGCCACAGCCCCCGAGCCTTCAATGCTCTCTCTGACCGAAGCTAACAGCTCAGCATGTGGAACAGAATAAAACAAGTCTTGTATATCAATGGAAAAGGCTAAATCCATCCGATCGTTGGTCTGCACAAAATCGGCAACTTCTTGTGACTTCTTAAGGGGGGCCAGTTTTTAAAGTTTTTAGATATGTTGATGACTTTTTAATTATTTTAAGACCAGGGAACTCTACATCCCTTGACCATATTGTTTCATTGGTTTTAAATACTTTTAATCGACTTGGGAAAGGTTTAGTTTTTACCCATGAACTACCTGAAAGTCAGGCGTTGCGTTTTTTAGACCTCAAGCTTATGTTCTGCCGAGACCATATTTGCTGGATGTACTCCCCCCGAGCCAACAAAGAGCTCCTCAGCTACGACTCGGCTCATTCCAAGGTGGTTAATCGAGGTATTGCGTCGCTTTGCCTGGAGTCTGCGCTTCAAAAATCTTGCTCTCATAAAATTCAACAGAGTGTCAATGATCAGGTTGAGCGACTTTTATCTGCAGGCTTCCCTGGCCCGGTCATTTCAGCTGTTGCTGAAACCCTCCTGCAGAAGCACAAAGGCGCCCAAAAAAGGTCTGAGCCCCCTTCTTCGACGCCGGTGGTGGTCCCTTACGCACACCAACTCACGCACAACCTAAAAAAAGTGGCGGGCAGGCACCGTGTGCCTTTGGTGTTCTCAGCACCCAATAAGCTATCTAAGCTATGCCCCCGCATCATGGGTTGTGCCGGCAGGGGCTGCAACAAAAAACATGGGATCGCCTACACCAAATGTGCAATAGGAGTGGTGTACTGCATTCCCCTCTCATGTGGGGCTTCATACGTTGGCCAAACTGGCCGCTGTATTAATGACCGGCTACGGGAGCATGCCAAGAACATAGAAAACAAAGACACTTGTGCTAATATCGTGCGTCACATTGCTTCGTGCACGTGTAGGGCAAGGTTGGAGAAAACCACGGTTCTAGGCAAGAGCGGCAATGATAAGGCTAGGCTCGTTCTAGAGGCTTATTATATCCGAAAGCTGTCCGATCGTTGTGTCAGTGACACGTCTGTACACGTTTATTCATCGGAATGTGCCTTTTTAGATTCTTTTTTTGATTAACTTGTGCGCATGTCTGATGTGCGGTTTGTGTGATTGTGCGGTTTGTGTGCCTTTTCCACGCGCATGCTCGACAATTCTGTTCCTATATAACTTCTGTACCTCAGCATGAATAAACAGTTGGTAGTAGCGCTCGTGAACCTGTTTTTTGTGTTCCCTTACTCTGTCCGTCGTCCGGTTTTTTGCGCTTCCAAGTTTACAACATGCATCACCAACTAGCCCGGCAGCTTGCTCTCAAATAGGTACTCAGCTCGGTCAGTTTAACTCATATTATAAGCGACATAGAAGCTGTTTCTCTGCGTTCTAGGGCTTTCCTTAGCTGCTGCGTTGGCTAATGAAAAGAAAGTCATTTTTCTTTTCACTAAAACATCAAAACCCCTCATTAACATCGTGAAAATTAAATGTAAGCATAAAATTAATCGCAGCAAATGTGCACCACCTTCCAGGGTATCTCACATTCGCAACTTCTGGGCAAGCACATTTTTTTTCAAAAGGAAGATATTTATGAGCGCTTTTTTTCGCATATCATAAGCTTGCACAATTACAATAGATATATTTGCGAATCATTTTCCAGCGCACTTGTAGTGTACTGCTATTTGTTGTGAAACAGGCACCATATTGGTTTCCTTGTTTATGATTAAGTACTCGGTGTGAGCGCAGGGCAGATTCGAAAAACATGATTTAGCCACGCATCTGAAGATCAGACCATTCACGTCAGTATGTTCATAACAGTATACTAACTATATTCCGCCGTGCTTCACAATTGAAAGTGATGTCCGAGAAAGCTGCACATGTCATAGACGCTCGCAGCCGCAGTCAGCTATTAGCCAGCTCCATTCGTTGCTGCAGCTGCCGCCCTGTACACCCTGTTATCTAGTGAACCGATACTTACTAGGCACCACTGCAGTGATACCAGTGTGCGCCGAAAAGCTACTGCGGTCTGACGTTGTCAAAATCAAGGCCATATTCTGAGCAACTAGAAACGCGTGCCCGGTCGGTAGCATTATTTGACTACGTCGTGTCGTCACAGCACGTTCAGCTGACATTCAGCTAAAATTATGAGCAGTTGGAAAGCAAAACTGCATGGGGCGCTCAATCTCCGCGTTAAGGGTGGGACCGGAAAACGTAACGGGTTAGTTACTGCCTACATGCGCGGCACTAGTCATTCTCAACTTTTTTTTTCGAGGATCCCTGAGAGTCATCACGCCATTCTTTGCGCAGTAGCGCCGAAGTTAAACGATGCGCCACTGCACTGCGACGGCAGATGCTGCCACCAGTGGCCCTCGTGTGAAGCAGGTTGATTCTCCCGAGTGACCGATCATTATTTTAACCTCCACCTGCCACTGTGGTCAGCTTCCTCGCAAACCGGTGGGCAGGTTGAGATGGCGCCACGAGATCACGTGACCTAGACGGCCCACCTGGTTGCTTCTGAAGGTATTTTTAGCTAACAGCATCGACAACGGAGGCACACATGTCGCCCGGTTTTCTGGAAAAATCGGAGCCTTAACGCTATCACGTTTTTGAAATGTTTTTTTTAGTTACCAGAGTGTAATCTTCATCTCAACATTTTGATCCGTGACATGAATCAGGATACAACAAGACGTCTTAAAGCAGGCTTGTTATGCATTATTAAATAGCTACTTTTTGACTTTTCAACTTACACTCCTATTTTATTAAGAGGTTTTTAGCACATTATAACTATTATGGGCCCCAGTTTTAGATTAGAAAAATAACTCTTGTTGCCGGGGCAGTGCAATAAATTTGGTGCTGCAGTCGGGCGAAACAGGAACTACGCTGTTGGAGAGAGTGCTAGCCGGGCCAATGATCAATTCACAGAGCGGTGTGAGTGTCACGTGCTCTTTTCACATGAATCGGTAGTGAGCTGTGAACATCTAGAGGGCATGTGACAAAGACCGCTTCATTACACGCGCTCGTATGCGGGGCTAGCGTCCTCTATGGCCACCCGGTTTCTATTTCGCCCGTGTTCAGACCCAAATTCCTTGCGCGCCAGCTGCGAAGAGCATGCAATATTCGAAAATCAGTGAATTTGCATGGATATTAGTTGCCGTGGGCCATAAATCACACAAAACAATTTAGTGCCAAGCTTTTATTGTTCATAAGTTAGCTACCTAGTAATAATTACCCAGCCTAGCCTGCTGGTTGTCACATTTTGCCTCCAATCTGATGCTCGCGACCACTTTCAGTTCTGTGTCTGAGAAAGCGCTCTTCTACCTTAAAGAGCCGACACTCTAAACACAAAGGTGTGAGAAGAGAATAAGCTGTACTCTAGCGCACTCCGTTCTATGAAAAGGAATGCGCTGCAAGTGAGCGTATTCCATTCTTACTGACACATGGAGCTATTGGTGCTTAGAGTGTATGTTAAATGTTAACAAGTCTAAGGCGAAACAGCATGTATAAGTACACGCGAGTGGCTCTGAAATGCGCTACACATGTGCCTGAAAAATACCTTTTTTCTCGCCAGGCAGCATGTTACAGCGCTGCAATCAGCTTGGCAAACTTCATTGCAGTCTGCTTATTTTTTGAGCTGAAGACCTTTCATGATCTTCCAGGGTGTTTTCTCAGTGCCGGCGCCGTCAAAAGCTTCTGCTCGAGCTAGATGGCGCATTTAGCGACCCTCGCACCTACTGGCCCTCTACGCACAGCTGCATTCAGCATCTCCGGCCCTACGCAGCCCGCTTAATGTTCCTCGCTTGTTAGCTACTGGCGCCACCGTGCTGGCCCTCACTTCTTTCCGCACAGCAACGCGTTGAAGAGACCTTGTGGACCTCTCAGTACAGGCTTTTTAGTAATAAAAGTGGGCCTTATGCCTCTTCTTGAGAATGTTCCTTTTCCGGTATTTGTTGCTGAGAAAATTGATCAAAGTCAAATATTGCATTCAAAGTCATGACGTCTACAGGAGTAAGGACTCCGTGATCGTTTTCCTTTTCTCCTCACGGATGCGTCTCAGGGATGCGACTCAGGGACGTGCGTCCCTGACACCATAGTTTACTTTGGCGTGACCGGCAGATGACGGCACTTGCATTGCGTTTTTCTTGGTTGGCTTATGAGAGCTCCATTTACAGTGACAGTAGCCTTTTTGACGTCATATTTCAATAATAAATCGAAACAGCACCTTCAAAGTTAGTACATAGTCTTCCTCTGAGCGGCCCAGGCCTCCTCCTCACAATGGTGAGTGGCTACAAATAGCCCCCATTGCCGACATAAGCGAGCCTCTCTGTATCTCGACTCCTCCGGTTGTCACAAAATTCGGCGCATCTTTAAGAAAAAAAAAACCCGCGCTGTGCGGAAGCAATCGCGCCCGCGCGCGGTAAAAGAAAACAAAAACAGCGGGGAAGGACCCCGGGGGTTGCCGCCGGCGCGGCGTCAGCTCGCCGTCAGCTCGCCGGCGCGGCGCTGCGGGCGGCATGGCCGCGCGCGACGTCGATTCTTCTCGAATGTTGGAGAAGTTTTTGCTTGTTGTCGACGGAAATGGGGTAACATTCCGCACGCCAAAGTGATACCCTCCCCCCTTCGCTCCGGCACCGATGACTCAGCGTGCCGCGAGTGACCTAATTGTTCTAGGAGGTGGTTTCCGCGCTCGACCAATGGGGTCGCGCGCCCGGCGCAAGAAGGAGTTTGTGCGGTTAAAGCTGCGTGTATGTGCGCGCCTGCCCTGGCGCGAAGAACAAACAGACGCGGTCCGCGCCTATAAATGAGGGGCTGCAACCAGTGTTGCCAATTTAGAGGTTTTCCGGCTAAATTTAGCGAGTTTTTACACTATTTAGCGGTCGAAAATCCTTTATTGCGGGAGGAATTTTTAGCGGTTTTTAAGCCCTGTTGGCTGTTTTTTTGCGGGTTTTGGAAATTCTGTCTTATTTCTGAATATTAAACGTTTCTTTAAAATCCCACTCTCTTCTGCGAGAAAACGTCACCATGTCACTGTGAGCACATTACGTCGCTGAGATGCCTAGTATTGTATCGATTTCTGCGGCACTTTTGAACATAGTTCTCGAATCTGCCGGTTGAAATGGGACCGGTGAAGTATGTACAGAAGTTCTGGAAAGAGTGGCTGCAGGACCCTAAGCTTAAAGACTGGTTACTGGAAGTTCCAAACAATGCCAGACAAGCGCGATGCCGCTACTGCAAGACGGAGCTTTCTGCCAAGCATGTGGATTTGGTCGCGCACACCACAGCGAAGAAGCACCTCTCGGCTGCAGCGCCGTTTTCTTCCGGAAGGCAGACGACTCTATAAGTTGTAAATCGAAAGTGTGAGAAGTCACGCGCTGCCGAAGGGTCCCTTGCGTTGTTCGTATGCGCGCACTCTGCAGTTTTGGTTTCAGATAACTTTGGTGAGTTGTGTCGTAGCCAGTTTCGCGACAGCGAGGCAGCTAAGCATCTCCAGCTCCACCGATCAAAGTGCAGTGCTTTGATCAAGAACGTCTTATACCCTCACTTCACTGAGGATTTGCTGTCCGACTTGGGATCTGGGAGATACAGCCTGATTCTTGATGAGTCAACAGATATTTCTGTGACCAAGCTATTGGGCGTCGTCATTGTGTACTACAGCGAAAAGATGGCCAAAGTAATTTCCACCTTTCTGAATTTAGTCGAACTCGACGACTCGAAATCTCAGTCAATCGTTGATGCAGTGAAAAGGTGCCTGGCTCATTTTGGAATTGACTTGCGCAGAATGATGGGAATAGGGACAGACAACGCCAGTGTGATGGTAGGTGTCAACAACGGAGTCTATCAGAAGCTTAGGATGGATGTTCGTAATCTCTTGTTGGTCAGATGTGTTTGCCGTTCGCTGCACTTGGCGGTTTCGAGTGCCGTGGCGGAAGCACTTCCGAGAAATATCGAATATTTGGTCAGCGAAATTTACAACTGGTTTTCTCGGTCACCATCAAGACAGCTGTCTTACCACGAACTCTATCGAAGACTCAACGACGGACACGATCCGCTTAAGATAGTGCAGTCTTGCCAAACCAGGTGGCTGTCAGTTGAAACAGCGGTCGGTAGAGTGTTGGAGCAATCGGAGGAATTGTTGTGGCACTTTGCCGCGGCAAGGATAACTGATAATTGCTACACAGCAGAACTCCAGCAATCGATGATGTGCGGTAAGACGAACTTGGCTTACCTCGTTTTTTTGAAGCCGATTCTTGCAGAAGTGCAAAGTGTGAACATGCTAAGCGTTTGAGTACAGCTCGGCTGACAGCCTAAAGCAGCTAAGTGACCTGACATTGCTGATGGAAGCGCTGTCAAAAAAGCTCGTCGTGACTACGTGCCGTGTAGACCCACTCAGCTCAAGCATCGACGGCTATGTTAATATGACGTCGGACCTCGGCTACGAGACTGAAAAAAAGCTGGAAGAGCTGAGAAAGGCTGGTTTTTCGAGAGATGCCGAACGCGTATTTAGACAGCGGTGCGTCGGATTTCTGTCTCATCTCCTGAAACAGCTCCAGCAAAGATTACCTGACAACGTCCGAATACTCAGACAAGTTTCCCTGCTCTCAGTTGGGAACGCACTTCGCGTAGTTAAAGGCTTATTGATTCCCCTTATGGAATTTCTGGATCTACCACGAGAAAAATCGCTGCCATTAAACTGCAATGGGAGAAGCTCACTCTCCTCAGCTGGAACAACCGTGCGAGCAGAGCTGCATTATGGGACGAAGTCAACAAGTACAGGGATGCTTCCGACAAAAATCCCTTCTCCAAATTGGCCGAGTTTGCTCTATCCATGCTGGTGCTGCCCTGGTCCAACGCTGAGGTTGAACGCGTGTTCAGTCAGTTGAACACTATCAAATGTAAACAGAGGAACAGGTTGTCAACAGCGATGACGAATGCCATCTTGACTATTCGAGCCGGACTCCGGAGGCAGGATAAATGCTGCTCAAACTACGAACTGCAACCAAATGTAGTTCAAAAGACCGGCACTATGGAGGCATACGCTGGCAGCAGCGCTGGAAGCCCACCTGGACCTGGTACCAGCGGTACGAGTGGACAGTCGCTTGCAGATGAAGCAGACATCTTTCTGTGATTGTGCCTGCAGTCAGCCAGGACTTAGCAGTGTCTAGTCAGTACCTTACATTTTTTTAAACTTCTTAAAAAGTACTTTTTTGAGCTTTAACGTGAAATACGCAGTCTCTAGCCGATAAAAGATACTTAGTCGACGGCCTTTAGTCGGAAAAGAACAAGTGGTTTTTCTTTTTAAAATTTTTAGTTATATTTATTTACAGATTGAATAAAATGTACAAAAATGAACTTTTTTCCACAAAAATACATTTGGCGGTTTTTAGCGGGTTTTGAAAGTCCCTGCCGCAGGTTTTTTTATTTTTGAATTGGCAACACTGCCTGCAACCGCCGTCTGTTAGCCCGGGCCGCCGTTCAAGCTTCCGAGAAGCGCGCACACTCGACTCTTGGGAGAACACCACTCGCCCAGCCACGGACCAGCGAGGCAACGTGCTCCAGTCTGCGGATCGGCCCCGTCGTGCTCCTCAGGTCGTCGGACTGTCGCAGTGCCCGGGGAATAAATTGTGTTTTGTTTGTTTGTCTCTCCCTTTGTTAGTGCACTTTAGGTGCAAAAGATTTTGTTGAATTGTTATCTCTCTCAAGTGTTACTTTGCACGTGTTGCATTGTATTTGTGAATCACTTTGTATGTGATCGTACGAGTGATAGTGAAATCCTTTGTATCGTTTCTTCGCTGTATAAACTTTGTTTTGTTTTGTGAACCTTTGGCTAAGACCCATTCTCTGGCTTGCGACCGGCGAAAGCTGGGCATTAAACGACCAACTTGGTAGCTGGTCTCCGGCTGAGTTTGCCACGCCGAGTCGAGGGCATCTCCTCTGTGACCGAGGCCGATACCACCACACGCTCTATAGGTGTCTGAGAGCGCACGCAAAAGTGCGCGAAGTGGTGACACCGGCACTAACGCGCGGCCACCGGCCAGGTAGTGTTTCGACGTGTAAAATAAAGGAATTAAATATGGCGAAGATGCGAATTTAAAACATGTACCATGAGAGGCTACCAAATAAATCACAGGGAGCGAGACGCGCCGGCGATAGCCAAGTGTTTCAGGTCATCGTCACCGCATTATCATAAGCCTGACTACCCAACTGCAGGGAAAACGCTTCTCCCATTCCTCTCCAATTAGCCCTGTCATTTCTTAGCGCCAGCGCTTTTTCGGACCCCGCTCAGCGGCATGATAAGAAAGGATGCCAATAGAAAATTTTCAGATGTGCTGGCCTCCACCGGCGCTCCATAATCTCGTTCGAGTTCGCCGAGGTTTCTCGACGGTTTCCGCAGTTGCACACGGTGTTTCATGGGGGCTAAAAGAATAGATGCTTAAAACTAGAAACACTACAAGCTACAAACTCCAACAGATGTTTTAGTTTTACAAGTAACATCTTTTCGATCACCACATAACATTTCGAACTTGCGTATCGGTGGCCTTCTTGGCTCGCAATTTGAGGGTAGGCATTTCGGTTCCCGGGTGATGTGCCGTTCCTTTTATTTAACCACTGGTTTGAAAACGAACAGCTCTAACCCGTGATTTGATTTGAAAGAGGATAATTATTTCTCCTGGCCACTTCGTTCCTAAAATTATGAATGCCTTGTCCCTGCTTCCCTCTGTTTGTCCACTGTTGGCTAAAAGTGCGCGTCAGCGCGTTTCGCACCGATGCTCCGTGGTATTTGCAGAACGAGATGGCATGGTAACTCTAAGGCATGGTTTTCACGTACGTCTCATGCATATCTCAGCTAAAACAAGAGCACACGCTAAGAATCGTTGCATGTTTATTTGGTCCAAGGAGCAGTTATACCAACCGTTGCGCCGCATGCACGTACGTATCACGCTGCGTACACCCAGAGCGATGAAGGCCTTAGCGCCAGTGTGGTGCGAAAAGTCGCTCTTAATGCTGATTAACAATTTTTTCCCTTATTTCTGCTCGTAATGCCCCTTTGCGAAGGAGACATTACGAAGCAGATTAGATTACTGTAACGTCAGCACGCTGCATCACTGTGTGTGTGCCCCTTTCATAGACAGCACTTGCTCATTAATGGTGTCTCTTACCGCGACTTCAAGCAAAGCCAACGACAAACATTTGAGGCCAGGTGCTCCACCGTCTCCACCGGCTTCGCGGCTCTCGTGTCTCTTTCTTGAAGAAATGTAAGAAAACCACCCGTTATTTTAGTTTTTATTGGTCTGGGTGGCATCGCAACAATTCAAGAGAAGTTCCATCTCTTCGAGGCGCCAGCGGTCACAACAGTGCATATGAGGGATGATTAAGAGGTAGAGAAGGAGAGGGAAGGCAGGGATGTTAACCAGAAGGTTGTTCTGGTTGGCCACCTTGCGCAGGTGAAGAGGGGTGAAGGGACTGAAAAGGGAAAGAGTGAAGGGGCGAGGGGCACTATCACAACTGGCCCCTCAAGCCAGTCGCTCTCAGGAAGCAAAAGAGTGCCGTGTAGGCCATGAGGTAGGGCAGTCGATTGTTTCGGCTACGGTCCCAGGATGTTAACCTGTGCTGAAGTACCTGAATTCGACAGGCACGTGAAGCTTTTGTGGCCCCCTGCGTGTGTGTGGGTATTTCCCTGATGCCATTTCTCGATTGACTGTCGTTGAATCCCATTTGTACTTTATGACGGAATTAATTACGGAGAAAAAAAAAAGGGTCGATCACGCGGCTGCTTATTCCAGTTTGGCCTCGTGTAAGCATTCTAATGTTACTACCTGGCTTCTTTAACAAACTATTTTAGCTGGTGCTCCCCCCCAACTTCCAGTTCAAAACACTTTTAAAGCAGAGTTTTAGGCTGTTGTTACCGCATGTTGTAGTTGCCTAGTTGCGCACTTCGTTCTAGCTACCTAGCCCTTTTCGCGATGACTTCCGTTGTACTTTACTGCTTATATTAAAAGCTGCGCTTTAAACATGTTACCTCGTGTAAATATAGCAACTTTAAGTGGTGTATTAAATCTACCAGGGGAGAAGCCTCTGTTTGCGCTGTGTCACCTCAAGCGCTGCTGAAAAGAAAAGGTAGCAGTCAGGATGGGCATAAACGCACTCTACTTACCAATGCATAATGGACGGTTCCGTAAACACGGGCTTTGGTGTCGGTCAAGCAAGAAGACTTGCAGTGAACACTGAAATGAGGGAGCAAAGACCTTTGAAATCTCTCTTTACAACACATGCAGAAGACAAAAACACTCGCAAGGAAATAGAAAAAAAAAGACGAGATGAGAATAGCTGGAAGAGGAAATTTGCGAAAACAGAAAAATGCGAACCAAGAAATTAACGAATTGAAGCATTGATTTTTATTCACCTAATGAGCTAATTTTTTTCGCTGCATGACTACGCTTCTGAGGGTAAATTAAAATGCCACAATTGGCTCTGCGAGCAAATGGCTTCTTGTGTTACCGGTCGGTAACTCATTACCGACCGGTACCTATTATCTCTACATCCATTAAGCTTTTAGAGCACATCGTGGCCGGCTTAATAATGAACTTTTTAAACGAAAGAAATATTCTGTCACCTTTTCAGCACGGATTCAGGAAGGGTATGTCGACCATCACTCAACTAGTTACGACTATTGATGATTTTCTTAGAGTGCTGGATAACTCCGGACAGATTGATGTTCTCTTTTTGGGGATATGGCTAAAGCTTTTGATAAGGTGCCTCATTCAAAGCTCCTTTATAAATTACTGTTACTTGGTATTCAGTTTTTTTCTTATTCAATGGGTCAGAGCATAATTAAGTGGTGGAACTCAGTGTGTTGATGTGAATGGCACTCTTTATGAATCCCTTCCGTTACTTCCGGTGTTCCCCAGGGTAGTGTGATAGGACCCTTGCTGTTTTTAATATATATAAATGATTTAATAGATACCATTCCTCCGTCTGTGTCAATAAGATTGTTCGCAGATCACTGCGTTGTATTTAAATAAATAACATCAATTGGAGACCATCAATTGCTTCAAGAATCCTTGTTCAAAATATGTCACTGGTGTGAGGAATGGAACAAGGATTTAAATATAGATAAGTGTGTACTTCTCAGAGTTACGAGAAAAAGAAAGTTAGTCATTATCAATATTGCCTTCACCACAGCCACATCAGAGAGGTTTCACAATATAAATATCTAGGTATTACTCTTAACAACCGATTAACCTGGTTCACTCATATTTCTGAGATCTGCTCAGCCGCTTTCTCTAAGCTTTGTTTCTTGAGAAGTAAATTAAAACATACTCCTAAAAATACTAAGCTTTTGGCTTACAAAACTTTTGTCTTTTCCAAACTTGAATACGCTTCCGAAATTTGGGACCCGCACACCAAGATAGATATCTATAAATTAGAGCTCATCCAGAGGAAGGCCGTACGTTTCATTTTTCATAAATATAGAAGGTATGACTCTCCAACACAGCTCATGAAAGACAATAACAGTCCGTTGCTCTGTACACGCAGAAAAGTTAACCGTATTTCTTTCCTTCATAAAAATATAGCTGGTAAGCTTAGCATTTCTAACCCTTCATTCCTCAGGCACTCCACTGTTCGAAGGACCCGCCATAGTAGGGAGCACTCCTTACAGCCTCTTTTTGCCAAAACAAACGCATTTAAGCACAGTTTTTTCCCTCAAACAACAGCAGATTGGAACGCACTCCCTGAATCGATTTTTAACTCTCCTAACGTGGAACAGACGTTAAAAACGTTTTTGCTCAACTAAAAAGAAAGAAACTATTTTTCCCCTTTCTTCAGCATGTATTTTTTTCTCTTGCTATGTTAATCTTTTTGGTTTCGTTTTTGCTGTGTGTTACACGAAAAGTTTTCACGTGGTGTTGTGATTTGTGTTTTTTCATGCCCTCCTGCTTGGGCCAATGCTGGCGTGCAGTATTTTGTAATAAAATAAATAAATATCTGTGTCAGTACTCTACACTCCAACTCATTAAATCACACCAGACGACATTCTTAGAGACTTTTGTTACTGCCCTCGCCCTTGTATTTTCTCGTTTTTGTTTGTTGGTTGGATTAATAAATGAACTACCACGGTTATAGGGTGTTACCATATGACAGTCTTCTAAAAGAAAGAATTGTTTTTGCTGCAAATGTTCGATGGCCACTAATAGTTGTCTCTTCAGCCAGGTGGCTTTTCTCAAAACTACACAATCCTTCCTTGTTTTTGCTTGTAATTACCACGCGTAGCGAATCCCTGAAACGCAATAAAGACTTATCCCACATTCTGTTTTCCTTTTTTTAAGCGACTACGAAAGACCTTCCAACCATATTTAAACATACAATGCACGGTGCAAAAAACAGCCTCAAGCTCCAAGTTTGCGGCCTCCAGTTACTTCGTAGCGGCAAGGAAGTGTCGGCCACTTGCAAACATAGGCACGTGAACGTTGCACCTCAAATGTATGAGAAAGTTGAGGACCCTTTGTGCCAACAACTACTGAGTGTGAAAAACTGTTTAGAAAACGTCACAAGAACTTAGCGTATTTTTTTCTTAATTGGCTAAAACAACATTACCGCTTCTTAACCAGCAGCCTCGACCGTTTCTCTCATTCTCATTATTATACTGTAATATCGAAAAAACCCGTGGAAAGGCACTCAGGCTGGGTTACCCAACTAACTTTACACAGAGGCCATCGACCAAGCTAAGGTTTTAAAGGTTGGCAACCTTTCTAACCAGCCTCACAGGTGCCTTCTAGTGAATAAAAAAAAAAACATGTTTGAAATACATACTGACAAGGATTTCGAGCAAGAAGACACAGAGCATGTCTGCGCCGATGCAGTCATATTGTGCTGACCTTAACAGACATAGTCAGGGCTATAGCTGCTTAGAAGAGCGAGTTGACGGGCTAGTTGGTATTGCAAGGTGAAGGAACAGCGCTATGTATGTTTGTGCACCTGATATATGTTTGTGCTCTGAATTAAAGATTTAGTTGATAGTCAGCGCCAGTGTTTGTGCTTCCATGTTTGTCCCATGTCCCGTACTTAGCACCGTTCCTTCACCACCTATAGTTGGTTAGGCATGGCAGGGGTAAAAAAGCACTCATCCCGGCGAAGGCACAGCAATAGAGAAACACATTGGGTCTCTTTTTCTATCTGACTTTTTAGCCTCTTTTCACATCTTTAACCTTACTATATTATAAATGGTGAAAAACTAATCTCATGAATTTACATCACCAACAAAATTACGTCATCACTGCCACATCACCTTTAACTTGACTAATAACAAACAATTATTTTCAATTCGTCTCTTTAAATTCGAAACGAACTAGCATGGCATGCAATCTACCACTAGTCGTTCGTGATTGTGTTAAGGGATCAATAAAATAATAATGGCATTTAACGCGTGTTCTCCTGAAGTGTAGCCATTACATGTAATATTTTGAACTTACATGCATGTCTGGTTGTACTCGCAGCTGTCTTTTAAGAGCGTCTCCCCAGTCTCCGAACAGCCAATGCTCTGGCAACTTGTGCCTGTAACAAAGGAAAGAGAACGGTTGCTGTAAATATAAAAAATACCCGTTAACTATCCAGCAATGCGCACATGAGATTTATCATGTATTTTCTTTCTAAAACAAAGGGCACCTAGACGATTCAATAACGAAACCCAATGCAAGAGGCAACACAGTTTCAAACATAAGGACCAACCTCAGCTCGCATCATCACCATCATCACCTGCGCCCACTGCTGAACAACGGGCCTCCCTCTTATTCCTGCAATTAATACTGTCCAGCGCCAGATGCGGCCAGCTTATCCTCGCCAACTTCTCAATCTTATGCGTCAACGACATTTATTTTTACGTTACTCTTAACGGCCATCGATTATCTGGCTTTCGCACTACATGCCCCGCCAAAACTCACTCCTTCGCTTCGACTAGGACATAAGTTAACTCATGCTTCCTCTCTTACTCATCTTACCGTCTCCCTTTTTTTTTTTCAGCGGGACTGATTATTTTCTTTGCATAGCTCGCTCAGCAAACGTCCATTTCAGACGAACCCCTTTCGTTAACCTCCGCGCTTGTGCCCCTAGCTTAGGGCTTCGAAGGTACAGCTGTTAAGCTGTTAACTTCCAGTCGTGGCAAGAGGCAAGTGGTCCACAGGAAGAGGTCGGGAAGAGCAACCTGTGTCTCACAAGCCCCAATGTCACTTACAGTAAAGGCATTAACAGCTTCAAATGCTGTCTCGTCGCCAATGCAAAATGTAATTAGTTATTATTGGGAACTTTTTTTTTCATTTATATTGATTGGCACAAAAGGTTTTCACTTGCTGCTTTTAAATACTGCACCGCAATTACAAAAAGTTTGATGTGTGGGGCAGATTTTAAATTCAGATATTAATATTAGGTTTATTGCATGCAGTTTCATGCGGCTGCTCAAGGCAAACAAGCCACCGCAGGTATAGTTAGTGATTTGCAAGACTATGCTTTCTCGACACTTTTCCATTAATTATCTGAATCGAAGTACATTACAGGTAAATACAAAAAGCATAAGAGTTAAAGCTTCAAAGCTCCAAAAAAAAAAGAAGTTTGGTGGTTTTGATTTTTTCTTTCTCCCCGCATTACAAATGCAATCTTAACGTAAGGTAAGTCACAGCGCTACTTACTCGCAGGAAATCAGTTATATGTTTCAAACCACTATACAAAGTTCCGCTTGAGTGTTTCAACAAGTATCAAGAAAATAGAAGAGACGACTTAGCCATGCTGTCTCGGCAAAAATAAAGAGCAGTTTAAGAATACGATATTTACATGTCTATACAGTAGGTTACCAGCCGGTAGTGTATGAACCAAAGAAAAAAGTAAGAGTTAATTTCATTATTTTGAACGCTAATTTAGGCCACATGTGACCTTCATTTCTTCACGCTTTAAAGTTATACCGCATTCCACGACGTATTGGACTGTACTTTGAATTCTTTTCTGATGTTGCATATTGGAGCTCATTTTTGCTGCTCCTTCTAGCGACGCTTATTAACATAATTTATCGGCATTGGTGCCTCTCATCAATGCCGAATGCACCAGGGCATGCTCTTCACATATTCACATTCAATATCTTCACAATAAGTGAAATACCATAACGTAGTTTTTTGATGGCAAATTAAAGGGCTTAAACCTGAAGTTGCGTAATTTTTGGTATTCAGAGCACAGATTATACATGGTTAATGGTTGAAATTCGGTGCTTTCCGTACTACCTATTGGTGCGAACACTAATGTATATATATTTTTTTCAATATCCACAAGTATACAAGAAATTCCTAAAGAGTGACCGCGGTGGTTGCTTCTGATTTCTGCCTCTGTCTCGTATGAGGAGGCCCAGGGTTCAGTCTCCGGAGCCGCCGGATCCCCGCCGGTGACAATATGCGTAAAACCTTCTTCCCTTTGGACTGGTCACTCAGCTCGTGTGGGATGAAGCGCCTGAAAAATGGGTGTTTGGTAATACCCTGTGCCAGAGACTGTTCGCCCAACGTTGTTCTGTGCCACTGAAATACATAATGATAATTATTTTCACTGCGCTTACTGCATTACCGAGTTTTGTAGCAATTGCGCGGTTCTTCCATGCACTTTTATACGCTAATTGGACTCCTTGCTCCTCAAGGCTATGAAAAATATGGACATAATTTAGTAAAACGTTTTTTTCTCAGATATTGATCCCTACCGTTTATAAATGGGGGGCTGACTGTTTATCGCGAATTGCAGCAGTCATGTTCAGACAAAAATAAATATAGCCGACTGCGTAAGGATATCAGTATAATTTAGCGGCCTCCAGAAAAAAAAAACTACCACTTACAATGCTATAGAGTCAAATTTTCCGATAATATGTCAAGGGTCAAACATGTTAAACGCGGGCTCAGCAAAATTGCTCAAAAAGCAGGTTTACAAGGCGCTAAATATACAGTCGAACCCACTTATAGCTGGCGCATTTACAATGAGCGCAACGCCTGGGACCTTTGGCATTGTTTGACCTTTGACGGCACGGCAATGCGTCTCAAACAAACTTCCCAGACGTTGCACTCAACCGTCTTCGATTGGTCCAGAAATATCATGGACTCTTTTCGCAACGTGCGTAATGCAAGCGTAAATTTTTTTTTGCCGAAAAAATTTATTCGTGAGGTGAGCTCACTTTGAAAGTTTTGGAAAGGCGAGAAACGAGGCACTGCTCAAAAATCTATAAAAAATTCAAAAGTTTTAGAAAACACTGGGCAAATTTTTAATGACATTTGCACAGATCATGGCTTTCGGTCTTATTTAGATTATATATTTTTGAACGTTATAAACATTCTTCAGATTGTAAATGAAATGTAAAAATTATACTTTTGTCCGATTTTTTAAAGATATCAACTCTTCCCGGAAATTGAGAAATGGCACTGTAGCTCCATTATATGCCTATTACTTAAAAAATGGTACAGCGGATAAAACTGAAAACGTCGAAGTGAAATAAAACGCGAACTTGCAGAAAAGTGAGTTTTGAACTATAAACATCCGCGTATTTCACCCCCAAATGGTCCAAGTAAAAATGCAAACTGCGGCGGGTTCACGTCACGATATGTATGACTGCAATGGCACTGCGTCTCAAATAAAAAGAACTACAGGGTGCACAATCCCTAAGTTATAACCAATAAGGAGGCGCCGTAAACTAAGGAAAAAAAAAACCAAAGCTTACGAATGTACGCGCAGTCCGAAAATCGTCTCCAAGCAGGGCCACCTGGCCCTGTTCCCACGAAAGCACATGACGCCCCCCCCCCCCCCCCAAAAAAAAAGAAGTAATAAAAAAACAAACTGGTGGGGACACTGAAGCTCTGCCTTAAGGGTGCGTCGAACCACGACTTTCTTGGCACTGGAATGTTAAATGCAGTAAGTAGTGTTACAGGTGTAACGCGAGGCATGGGTGCGTCTTGCCGACTGTGCAACGCATCTAAAGCGAACAGAGAAGTGTGGTGGCCGCGAAGCAGAGGCAGCGTAGTTGAGTGTGGGACTACTGCACGCGGTCTTTCATGAAATGACAGAAACGGCTGGATTACTTTGGATGTCCGTTAAGCGTTATTCATTTCCGACCGGGTTGGTCACGTGACATATGCGACTCATGCTCAATCGGCTCTCTATGTTCCTCACTGCTATTGTGGGCAGGAGAAGCACAGCGCAGCTGATAGGTTCTGCGCACACGTGCGCAGCGCTAGCTTCCTGCATCTTGTATAAGTTTGTCGAAGATCGGAGGCCCCAAGGCTGCTTCAAAGCACGAGGCCAAAACCTGCAATCCTGCGTAGTGTTACGGCGCAGAGGACCCCAAGTTCTACTTCTACTGTGAGGAAAACTCCCGCCACTGCACCAAAACAACCTTCTCAGTCAGATTATCGTGGGTTGCGAAAACCTGGTTTGTAATTCAGTGTCTTATTAGATAGAAGTTATAGCGAGGTTAATTTGACCTAGTTCATTCTCTTATACTGAGCGGATTCATTAAGTCCTAAAAGAGATGTCTCCCACACGCATATTATTCCTCACACTGAGATCCGGCTGAAATTCTCTTTCGATGCTACCGGGTTATTAAGAACATTTCCCTGCCAAATTGTCGCCTCACTGTTCTCTTCAAACAGGGGATTAGGACTTAAACTACATTCAATTGGTTTTTCGGGAAAGGAAATGGCGCAGTATCTGTCTCACATATCGGCGGACACCTCAACCGCGCCTAAGGGAAGGGATAAAGGAGAGACTGAGAGAAGAAAGGAAGAAGGAGGTGTGATAGTGGAGGGCTCCGGAATAATTTCGACCACCTGGGGATCTTTAACGTGCACTGACATCGCACGGTAAACTGGCGGCTAAGCGTTTCGAATCCACCGAAACGCGGCCGCCGTGGTTGGGTTCGAACCCGGGTACTCCGGATCAGTTGCCGAGTGGCCCAACCACTTAGACACCGCGGCGTGTAAGAAGATTAGGAGCATGCTAAGAAACCTTATAATTCAGCCACTAATGAGAAAATACTAGGCTGCCGTAGAAGACTTGGGCAGTACCCATGCCTCGTTTAAATACAAGAAATGAACTGCATCAGTATACCTCCTATACATAAACAGGCATGGTCCCGCGACATTCGATTTATTTGCTGCCACATTATGACCGTCGTACAATATATTAACGCGAGAGCGTTAAGGCTCCCGTTCAGTGGAGAAGCTGGTGGCGCTGGCGCCTGCGGCGTGCAAGAAAATGCGGTTAGGTCGAAAAGCTAGGGCCGTCACACGTGGAGCGGCGAATTTAAAGAATTAGTAAAAACATCACATAGTTTGAGAATAAAAGGTCTCAACATGGCTTGAAATGGCATGTAAAAAAATCTTAAAACAAGTTAAACACACTGTACAGAAAATTGTTTTGAGATGGGAATTGAACCCATGCCCATTGGATCCCGACTCAGACACGTCATTCGTTGTCCAACAATGCACGTTCGTTCGGCATGTTTAAAACTAGGGCTAGTGCGTCTTGTCCAACATTGTGTGTTCGTGCGAAGTTATACGCAAAGGGAACCATAGGTCGCCAAGGGAGCCATTAATGTTGTCGCGTCATACCCCTACTCCGGACCTTAACGGTCCGGCAAATTTTTCAAACTCGACGGCTTAGCTTTATTTACACGAAACTTCTGTGTATCTTGGTCTTTTCGTGGGTTTGTTGTTTTTTGTCGACGTTCAGTCTTTTTTTATTTCTTTTGAAATTGTTAATAATACCTGCTGCCTCCATGGCGAATGATTGGATTTTAGATTCATCAAGGTGTCCAGAGGCAGCATTTTCCTGAAGCATATCACTGTGCCCAGTAAAATGGGAAATAAAAATGATTTGAATCAAGTGTTACCATTACATTGGCGATGCATAACTGTGCAATGTACTTATCAGGTTTAGTAGCACACTGAACAAACGCAGGAAGACTGATATAACAAATCCGCTTTTAGAAGCAGTCAACCTCATTTAAGCCACTCACCCGAAGTTCATATTCGCCCTGTCTGCACATCTTTAGAGAAAAAGGGCTGTATAGTGAAAAGCTGAGGATGTTGCTTTGTGAATATTCATAATTTCCCTCACTGCTCTTTTTCAAAAACGCGCGATATAAAAACAAAGCTATTACAGGTCCTAGAACCGCCGTAGGGGAGAGTTGGCAACATACTGAGCAAAGAATTAAACCAAAGAAAGTTCATAAGTGCAAATAATTGCTGCTTGTGCAAAGGGGGATCACGTTTCCTAATTCCCACACAGTGCTTTAAAATTAGGGATTCTTAATGAAGCGAATTTATTATATTGTCTTCCTACCCATCGAGCTAATAATACAAGGTACAATTCGTGTGCAGGCACAGCACCGCGGTTAAAAAACTTTGGGGACCACGCAATTTCTTGTTCTCCTAAAGATTACATTTGTTCGCTAATATATGAAAGAATACAACTCCACGCAGCACACTTGGGATAAATTTTGGCGATCCTAAAACAAGTAACGCACTAAGTTGAATACTCACCCACAAAGCAGGCGAAGAGGAACAGAAAGACAACACCCGGAGGGAACATCACGCTTGATGCATGGGACGCATCCTATTCCCGCTTGCCGTAAGTCGTGTTTGTCAGTCGGCGCATAGGGCCACACGAAAAGGGCGAAGGCACGATCTCTCGGGCCGCAGAGTCTCGCCTCGGTGCCACGCCCGTGCGTTACACCCACTTTATATGTCGCCGCTCACGGGTGCGAAGCTGCACTGTTGCTGCAACTCGGCAAGCGGGCTCCGGGAGAGATAGCTCAGCGCGCGCTGGTGGAAATGACATCACCCGCCGCTAGCACGGCTTCCAGCCGCACGAGAGATGCCAGCGCGGCGGAAGAGTTGGCGATAGCGCTCGCTTGCGTCGGTACCCAGGCCACGACGATTTTAAGAGTCGCTGTGCGATCACATTTTTTTCCGCATGTGCACGCGTCGATGCGACCATGCGCACGGCCGCGTGAAGGCGCGTTGCGGACGAGGTGCTGTACGATCAAGTTTGCTGCATGCGACCGAGCGGACGACTCCGGCGGTCTGATTGGCGCGCTCCTCAGCACCGTCCGCGCGGCAGCACAGGCATGTGCCGTAGCAAACCACGAATATATCTTGCCGTACGAATACACACACATTGATTTGGTGGCTCACCCGAGACATGTCTAGCTGTGACATTTTTCGTAACAGGTAAAACCGCGATCGGCTGTGATAGCCATGAATCTCGGCGCGGCCAATTCTGACGTCTACAAACGAAGTCGCAACAAACTTTGCAACAACGCAGGCGAGGTTCTAAAGCAGCGTCGCGGGAAACGATCAATGTTTGCGCTATTACTACTTGAGAAAGTGATAAAATGCATCACAACGCGATCGTGACACAACTAGTTCGACCGCTAGTCGGCTAGACTCCGCTGAAGACCACCCATATATGCAATCGTCCTAACTATGATCTAAGCATTTTGCCTCCAAATATTTGAAGAGTACCCCGATTGAATGTTACGCTATACTCTAACATGCAATAACGATTTCAGAACGACGACGCGATTCATATCACGAATTCTCGGAGCCAAGGATACGGGACTACAACAATTAAGCTATAAGTTAGCAGTACATACTCGATCGTTTGTAATTATAACAGGGAAGTTCACATAGCTGAGACCAGGCACAGGTTAAGTCATCAATAATTCAAACTAACACACTGCAGTCTTTTTACATGTATCTTAATTGCCTATATTTCGTAGCTTTTCCATTAATCCATGCGCAGTTTTGTTGACAGTAAAAATCACAAGTAAACAGGCCTCCCTGCTGTCTCCCCACATAACTGTTATTGCAAAAGACACTTATCTATTCGTCAATATATGTAGTGTGTATACGAATTGTGCATGTATTAAAAATTCCATATTTTAGTACTCTGCTGTCAAATACGAACCCAAATACACAATAAAATTATCACGTTCCCAGTGATTTGTAATATGTAAGATCAGTTATAACTGCAGCAGTCGATCATTTCACAGAAGAGTGACCGTGCAACAGTACTGCTTCCTCTCTGTAATGATATTCGGTCCGTTAGAAAAGGCAAAATTGAAATAGCACAGTGTGGTGACAATTAAAGGAACTAAGCCATCTATCACTGCGCTGAAAGGCACAGCTTTCTTTTCTGCAGTGACAGCGGGCGAACAGTTTTATTTTAGCAGTCATTCCTTAGCTCATATTGCAATGACTATTGCTCAAGCTAGAATGCGGCAGTGCAATCAAGCCTGGAGAGTTGTGCTCAGAGCCAGTCAATGGTCACACATGCAGAAACAAGCTGGCATGTTATATGTACAACTCGAAAAAATTCTGTAAGTGCCCATGTGAATGAAAACAAAGTGGTTGCTTAGTACTTAGTAAAAAACCATACATGCCTTTTACCTTCAGTGTAAACATAACATGATGTGGGAGTTGGTAAACTCACTTACATCTGGACGGCTCCTGGTTGGGGTTGAGAAATAAGACTTCATATATTCAGGGAAACAGTATGAACTGGCCATGCATTGTGGTTATCTCAAGCAGAATTTGTAGAAATATATTTACAAGGTGAAAGCTGTGTTGTTGCAAAATACAATGAAATAAAAAATACGCATATTGTTGTGTGCAGGGCATGCATGCGTATATCCTCTCATATAGCTTTACAGTAATGTTTAAGACTTTTTTCTGAGCAGAAAAAAAATGAGGGCTCTTAACAGTGATTTTGGTTCCCAAAACAGCAGATAAAATTGACGATTTTCTGTATAACTTGTCATGTATAAAATTTTTGATCGTGCTAGCTGTTGTTATTAGCAACAGCTTCTGCAGACTAAAGCTTATTTCATTGCCAGTTTGATTTTCGAGCTAGCAAAGTTCCCTTTAGGCATACCTTCTGTTAAGATGACTTAGTCGTAAACCCAACTGCTTGAAGATCTTTGCCTAGGCTATGCCTACTTTTCGGCTTTATACAGGGAGTGTATGTGAATTTAAACAGTCCTAGAAGGGCTGCATGTATTAGGCAAACAAATGTCTTGTTTTGTGGCCTCTTTTTTCAAAATAATGCACCAAAATAATATTCCTCCTTATTGCCTTATAGGAAAACTCTTGTTACTAATGTAAGGAAGACAGCAACTCTATAAATAAATTATTACTGAGTACAAGTTAGCGCCTTTCCATGCGTTTCACTGCGGTCGTTAAAAGAAAATCAGATTCACACACAAAATTCACAGCAGCTGTAATCTGACTCCATTCTTGATGACAGAAATGCATGTGAAATTTAGCTTTATTATAGAGGAGAAGGAGGCACCCTTTTATAAAACACGCTAATGGCTGGCCCCATAACAAACCTGGCGGCCTATTTCAGATGAGGATAAGGATAAAATGACACACGCACATAACAGGCACATGCGCAAGCACACGCACCTAGCATATTGACCACATCGCATAATGGAAGTCTCCGTGTTGCTTCGCTTGAAACAGGATAGGATAAAAGAACAAAGCGAATGCTGACACATATCAGCTCGTAATGGAGACGGGTATGACTGACAGTAAAAACTATTAATGCAGTCCTATTAACATTGCTATGTAGGCCATTTCCGAGCACAGAGACCGTTGTTCTGGAGTGTTGTAAGGTTAATATTGATAGTGAGATGGCAGACCATATAGCAATCAAAGCTAGTTAAATAAAAAGTTAAAGAAAATAAGGCAGCATTGTGGGCTAGCTGATTGTACGTGTGATGGGAATAACGCGCTATACACGGACAAAAACCGACAACTGAAACGACGGACACAGGACAAGCGCGCACTAACAACAAAAATTTATTCTCGTACTACGGCACATAAATACATTTCATGCACATGCTCAAAAGAATGAATTTATTGCCCACCGGCTGTGTCGCACGCTCCTTCGTTTCTTCATTAGTTCTAACTCCTCACTTGATAATAACATCGAGGGTGTGCTTGAGCACTCGTCTTTACCGGCCTGCCTTATCTGAAAGGCTTCTTTTTTTTCCCTTCCTTTTGTGTCACTTGCACGAGCTAAATTTTCTGTCCGTTCAAAGTAAGTTGAAAATTTTCGATTTGCACAATGCGGTGCTTGTCCTGTGTCCATCGTTTCAGTTGCCGGTTTTTGATCGTGTGTAGCGCGTTATTCCCATCAAGTGAAAGGAAGGTCATTAATGAATGTAAGCAAAATGGAGGATCCAAGTACAATAACTATCGGGTTGCCCGAGATACCGAAAAATGAAAGGCAAGATGACCAAGAGTTAGCATGGGCCAGCTGCTGTTGACTGGCTAGGATCACTTAAATCTCACTCAGAACTGTACGATGCAAGACATTATTTTATAAAGGATTTTATGGCATGCTTTCTCAAAGGGACTAAGGAGCAAGTGTATGTCACGAAGAACAAAAAGTTGGCTATCACAGGAATGCTTTTCAAAAAACGTAGCGATCTGGAGGAAACAATTTAATGTGCCACAACAATTTAGCAGTGTGAAAGTATATACTGTTTTTCACGATTAGGAACCCATGCTAGTCATAGAAATTGTGCAATGATTTGGTGCTTGTGATATTATCAGAACAAAAAAAATTACCACATTCTGCTGTACGCAGCCATGCGTCGTAAATATCCAACCTGTGATATGATGGCTTGAATTATGGACAGTTTTCCTCGGGATGAAACTTTATCAAAGCATGCATGCCTTAACATGGAAACTTACTGTCTGGAGAAATGTCAGGGCTTAAATGCACAAAGCCAATTGGCCCCGCATATTTTTGTCGTGTAATATGGACTGCAATGCGAACTTCCGAACTGTGGTAACCAGATACTATAACATAATGCAAGGACTGTTAGAAGCGTTTGGCGACAAATACAGACTTAATCATATAGCTGATGCACTCTGGAGTTGCCCTCATACCACTTGCAGCATATCATGCAGTTTCTATTAAACCTTGAACTGCCAGGCACGCCGACTCTCTCCGCTTGCACTTTCTGACTTAAAGCGCTTCTCTTTCTGCTGTCAAAATAACTGGCACTGAAAGGCTCGGCAACTCATTTCCTGGCGCACTTTGCTCACTGCAAAAGTTAATTAATTAAGCCGCTCGCTGACTGTATAACCTTTTTTATAATCTCACAGATGTTTACTTGCAAAACTAATTTAATGTTTTTAAAAAAAAAAACAGAGCACACGGCAAGAAAAAAAACTACTCGAGTTAAAGCATGTCGGCCACTAGGAGAACTCAGCACAGGCTCAAAGCAGGGAATGTTCAAATACAATCCAAGAGGTAAGGAAATGGGTTGAATTTAAATGTAATCTCAGCCTCGACAGATCGATGGCTGCACCGGCACTGTAGGACTTTCAGTAATGGCTCAACGTCCACATTTCAGGGCCAAGCACAGTGCAATATCGCTTAGCACATTTTGAAAAACCCAAGTAAACCTTGTTAACGTGGTTTGGCACTATGCACAAATATTACCCCGTCACGACAATACGACAAATGTGAACAGATGTGTCCCAAGAAACCTATAGCTGAGCATTGTGGAAGTTGCAAACAGGCATCTACATTCAAGCAAACAAATTAAGGAATGCAGCAAATGCAAAGAAGACTAAGGAAATCAAGGAAGCATTGAACATTTCTGACAAACACATTCTCATAGGCACACAATCGCCTTCATCCAGGAGGCAAATAATGTTCATTGCAGACAGTCGCAGGTAAACGAACGCAGCAGATGCATGTCTGCATGTGCATTGATGACATATTTCTAAAGGCTTCGAGAATGTCTCACATAAGCTGTTACAGCTTAATTAGGAAGCTCAAGTTAACAACTCTTCGACACCAATAAAGCCAAGCTGTTGAGCACCTCGGCGACAGAAGTGTAGTGAACAAATATGGAATCAGGTGCTGTTTCAAAGAGTACAGTTTCTATCCCGACTGTCATGGCTCAAGGAGCACTTCAAGATCGCTGCATTTTACCAATGGCCATGGCAACCACGATGATGCACTTAATATTGCAAGCAAATGTCTAAATTCAACCTTAACCTCACGCTGCTAAGACAAAATACATTGTAATCACAGAAGTTTACTGAAAATTATGTTAATTTTTAAGCGTGATTCGCTGTTCCGGGAAACTCTGTATGTACAGTTCTGATCCAGAACAAAAATGTTCATATTAACACGGCACAATTGTATATGAGTTGCTTGATTTGAGAAGCATAACCACCTGCTCTGGTCTTTTTTCTTTCTTTTTGTATCGGATAAAATAGAATGCTCATGAAAAAGAGCTGCACTAGATGACACATATTGCACACTTGTGCAATAGTGAAACACCGGTGAACGAGTTGCGACAATGGTATTTGTTCGTAAATAAGTCTTCGTGATCTGGCCATAACGTGTTACAATCCAAACTTAGCGCTACTGCTTTGGCTTCAATTCAATTTGTCGTGCAAATTTTATTGCAGATATAGGCCCCCATACCCTCTGCAGGAAATAAAAAAGACGCTTCAGATTGGAGAACTGCCATGCACACCGATGTTTTCACACAGGCTTCACATTGCCGCCGGCATACCATCGAAATCCGGCCGCTGTAACAGGGAAGTTCATATAGCTGAAACCAGGCACAGGTTAAATAATCAGTTATTCAAACTAGCATACTGCAGTCTTTTTACATGTATTTTAATTGCCTTTGTTTTGTAGCTTTTCTAATAATCCACGCACACTTTAGTTTAGAGTAACAATGTCAAGTAAACAGGCCTCCTTGCTGTCTCCCCACTTAACTGTAATTGCAAAAGACAGTTATCTGTTGGTCGATATATGTAGTGTGTATCTGAATTGTGCATGTATTAAAAATTCCATATTTTAGTATTCTGCTGTCAAGTACGAACCTAAATACACAAGAAAATTTTATCATTCCCAGTAACTTGGAATATGTAAGATCAGTTTCAACTGCAGCTGTTGCGGATTTCACAGAAGAGTGACCGTGCAACAGTACTGCTTTCTCTCTGTGATGTTATTCGGTCAGTTAGAAAAGGCAAAATTGAGATAGCACAGTGTGGTGACAATTAAAGAAACTAAGCCATCTATCAATGCGCTGAAATGCACAGCTTTGTTTTCTGCAGTGACAGCGGGCGACCAGTTTTATTTTAGCAGTCATTCCTTAGCTCATAATGGATGAGAAAGCAGCTGTGCAAACAAGCCTGGAGAGGTGCTCAGAGCGTCACTGGTGACACATGCAGAAACAAGCTGATATGTTGTCTGTACAACTCCAAAAATTTCTGAAAGGGCCCATGTTAATGAAAACAAAGAGGTTGTTTAGTACTTAGTAAAAAGCCCTACATGCCTTTTACCTTCAGTGTAAACATAACATGATGTGGGAGTTGGTAAACCGGCTTACATCTGGACGGCTCGTGGTTGAGGTTAGGAAAGAATACTTCATATATTCAGGGATACAGGATGCACTGACCATGCATAGTGCTTATCTCAAGCAGATTTTGTAGAAATATATTTACAAAGTAAAAGCTGTGGTGTTGCAAAACACAATGAAATGAAAATAAGCATATAAGTGTGTGCGGGGCATACATGCGTATATCATCTCATATAGGTTTACAGTAATGTTTAGGACGCTTTTCTGAGCAGAAAAAAAAAAGAGGTATCGTGACAACGGTTCTGGTTCCCAAAAAAGCAGATCAAAGAGAATTTTCTGCACCAGTTGTCATGCTTAAAATTTTTGACCGTGCTAGCTGTTGTTATTAGCAACATCTTCTGCAAAGTAAAGCTTATTTCATTGCCAGTTTTGCTTTCAAGCCGGCAAAGTTCCCTCTAGGCATACCTTCTGTTAAAATGACTTAGTCGTAAACCTAACTGCTTGAAGATCTTTGCGTAGGCTATGCCTACTTTTTGTCTTCATACAGGGAGTGTATGCGAATTTAAACAGTCCTAGAAGGGATGCATGCATTAGCAAACAAATGTTTTGTTTTGTGGCCTATTTTTTCGAAATAATGCGCGAAAATGATAATCCTCCTTATTGCCTTATATGAAAACTCTTGTTCCTAATGTAAGGAAGACACCAATTCTACAAATAAGTTATTACTGAGTACAAGTTAGCGCCTCTCCATGCGTTTCACTGCCGTCGTTATAAGAAAATCGGATTCACACACAAAATTCACAGCAGTTGTAATCTGACTCCATTTATGATGACAGAAATGCATGTGAAATTTAGCTTTATTATAGAGGAGAGGGAGGCACCCTTTTATAAACACTGTAAATGCTGGCCACATAACATACCTGGCTGGCCATTTCAGATGAGGATAAGGATCAAATGACAGACGCACATAAAAGTCACATGCGTAAACAGACGCACCTAGAATTTTAACCGCATCACAGAATGGAAGTCTCCGTGTTGCTTCACTTGAAACAGGGTAGGACACGAGCATAAAGGAAACACTGACACATATCAGCTCGCAATGGAGACGGGTTTGGCTGACATTAAAAACTATTAATGCAGTCCTATTAGCATTGCCTAATGGGCCATTCCCGAGCACGCAGACGGTTGTTCTGGAGGGTTGGATCGTTGATATTGATAAGATAGCAGACCATATAGTGATACGGGAATAAAAGAAGAGGCGGAGAGCGAGCGCGAGCGGCGAGCGCGCGGCTCTAGCACGAGGGATATAGAACGAGAAAGCTTGGCCGCTTGGCCGCCGCCGGTCGTGCTTCGCCGGCTGTCTTCCGTACTGCTGCTATATTTCTCTGGGCGGGCCCGTGGCCACCCCGTGGCATCCCACACCGTACACATTTTGGTGGCAGCGGTGGGATCATGCCGCTTACCCCGCTCCCAGAATCAAGCACCCGACGTGCCAGACGACAGGAGTCCACCACCCGCCGATAGCGCCGACGACGCGGCGGCCGGCGCCGCTAGACCTAGGCGCTCGGAGAGGCTCGGCTCTTCGCAGCAGCCGGAAGCCGGTGTTGAGCGCCTCCTGGATACAGTCACCCAACGGATGGACGCATGGGAGGCCCGTCTGACTGCCCAGGCTGGGGTGATGGAAGCTCTCCGGCGCGAACTCCGTCGCCTGGTGCCAGCCGAGCCGAGCACAGGTCAGGTGCCTTTGGGCGTCCCCGCCGCCGCTGTTTACGGCTCTGCCGTCGCTGGGCCTGCGGTCGTGGCCGCCAATGGCGTGCTCGGCGCGGGTGCGTCCTCGCCGCAGTGTTCGTTGGACGTTGTGGAATTGCCCACATTTGACGGCACCATCTCGTGGGATGCTTACCGCATCCAGCTGGACGGGATTGCGGCGGCGAGAGGCTGGGACGAGCAAATGAAGGCATGGATGCTCGTTGCAAAACTGAGGGGCCGCGCCACCGAGCTGCTGCAGAACGTGCCGCCCGACCAGCTGGGCTCTTACACTGTTCTGGCGGGCCTCCTCGCCGACCACTATGATGCCTCAGGTCAACCCCGTGTGCAGTACCACCGCCTGCGAGCCCGCCGTCAAGAGCCCGGGGAGACGTACCAGGACCTCGCTGCCGCCATTGAGCGCCTGGCTCTGCAGTCGCTGCCGGGAGCGCCTCAGAACGCCGTGGCCCTGGTCGGCACCGAGGCGTTTGTCGACGCCATCCGACTCCCCGAGGTGCAGCGCTTGGTCCGCTCTGGCCGTCCTGATTCCGTCCGCGCCGCCATGGCGCTCGCCATCGAGGCGGAATTGACTTTGCTGGCCACGCGGGGGTCGCCACCGTCTGCCGAGCGCAGCGTCCGGGTGCAGGCTCCTCGGTCCGCAGCCCCAACTGCGGCCTATATCCGACGCCTGCGTAACGACGTCCGCATGACCTGCTTCCGCTGCGGCCTGCGGGGACACTACGCGAGGGACTGTGCCGGCCCTCCAACGTCGGGAAACGATTTGGCGGAACTCCGGGGGAAGTCCGTCCCCACACTCCTTCGTTCTCCGCGTCCCCTCCTTTCGTCGGCTCCGGTTACCACTGATGCTCCTTACGTGCTCGTCGACGTCGCCCTGCTTGACCGGCACGTAAAGGCCTTGGTTGACACTGGAGCGGCTGTCAATGTACTGCACAAATCGTTTGTTGCTAACGCGCCCCACCTGCTTCTGCCAGCCGCCAAAACCCGGCTCTTAGCTTTTAACGGCACCCCTGTGGAGCAAGTCGGACGTGTCGTCGTCAACCTGACAGCACTCGGAAAAACCATCTCCACCGAGTTTGTTGTCGCAGACAGCCCTATTTGGCCAGTGGTCCTCGGTGCGGGTGGTGCCAGCAAGCCGGAGTCGTCCTTAATTTTACTAGAACCAAACCACGGGCGAGCCGAACTCTCTGTGGGCCGGGCTGGCTTAGCCGGGTTTCCAGCCTCGGTGTCGCCCTGTGGCAGTCCCTGGTGTCGGCGACCAAGCGTGCCTCAGCATCTCTGCGTGACCTCGCGACGAAGTGGCCGTGTCGAGTCAAGCCGTTCGACGTCACTACCGTGACTGTGGCGTCCGCCGTGACCCTGCCACCGGGTGCGGCAACGTGGGTGTATGCCAAGCTTGACAGTCTGGTCACAGCAGACGTGCTGTTCGAACCCATCCGGTGTTCAGCTCCAGCCCGTCAGATGACCTCCCCTCGAAGCCTTCTGCCTGTGCTCAAAGGAGAGGCCCACGTATTTATACTCAACATCAGCAGCGTACCTCTCGCGCTGACTCCCGGCACGCAATTGGGTACAGCCTCAGTTTCGGACCCCGGGTCACCAGTGGCGTCTCTGCAACCTGAAGCCCCGCCTCGCCACCCTCCAGCGCCGGCGATCCTATCATGGGAAGAATTTAACTTTGGACCCAGCCTGACCTGCGCGGAGCTCGCCTCTCTGAAGACCTTGCTGCTCGAGCATCGCAGTTGCCTTGCTCTCAGCGCCGGTGAACTTGGGTGCACTTCCTGGGCTCAACACCGGATCAACACCGAAAACCGCGGGCCCGTTCGTCACCAACCTCGCCGTGTAGCGCCAGCCGAACGGAGAGTCATCCAGCAGCACGTGTGCGACATGCTTGACCAGGGAATCATTGCCCCTTCTTGTAGCCCTTGGTCCTCCCCTGTCGTCCTTGTGCGCAAGAAGGATGGAACATTCCGCTTCTGCGTTGACTATCGGAAGCTAAATGCTATTACTAATTGCGACGTGTACCCGCTGCCTCGCCTCGACGATGCGCTTGACCGCCTGAAGGGGGCCCGTTATTTTTCCACGCTAGATCTGCTCTCGGGCTACTGGCAGGTGCCTGTTCACCCCGATGATGCGGAAAAGACGGCTTTCGTGACTCCCGACGGCCTTTACCAGTTCAACCGTATGGCCTTCGGTCTCTCGAACGCTCCAGCCACCTTCCAGCGTCTCATGGACCGAGTCTTAGGCCATTTGAAGTGGACTATGGCGTTGGTCTACCTGGATGACGTAATTGTCTACGCGGCTACATTTGAAGAACACCAGAGACGCCTCAAACTCGTCCTCGAAGCCCTTACCTCTGCTGGGCTTCGCTTAAAACCAAAAAAATGTTTCTTCGGTTTCGCGGAGGTGACGTACTTGGGTCACGTTGTGAGCCGGCATGGCATCCGTCCCGACCCTGAAAAGCTAAAAGCGCTTACAGCTTACGAAGCTCCCACCACCGCCAAGGAGCTCAAAAGTTTCCTTGGATTTGCTTCGTATTTCCGTCGTTTCATTCCGGACTTTGCCAAGCGCAGCGCTCCATTGACCGCCCTGCTGAAGAAGAATGCACCGTGGAGTTGGACGCAGGCCCAACAGCTCGCGTTTCTTGACGTCAAGCACGCCCTCCTCGAGCCTCCTACATTGGCCCATTACGACGAATCGGCCCCCATCGTCCTCCACACGGATGCCAGCCAAGATGGGCTCGGCGCTGTCCTCCTGCAAGAAGACGAGTCTGGTGACCACAAAGACCTAGCTTATGCCAGCCGCCAGCTTTCCGACGTTGAGCGCCGCCGCCACTCTTCAGAACTCGAGTGCCTCGCCGTTGTCTGGGCCGTCGAGAAGTTCCGTCCCTACCTGTACGGCCGTCACTTCACCATAGTCACGGACAATAGCGCTCTCACTTAGCTGCAGTCCGCCAAACATTTGAATGCCAAGATTGCACGCTGGTCCCTGCAACTTCAAGAGTACAATTTCACAATAGTGCATCGGCGCGGCTCTGCCCATCAAGATGCCGATTTCCTTTCTCTCCACCCTTGTTCCGTGACGGCTTTGACGGACCTGAGGACTGCACAAACGCAAGATCCCGCCATTGCTGCCATAATCCACTCCCTTGGCACCGCCGCCGGCGCAGGCCTCCGCCAACTACGCCGGGTCTATCGAATGAAGGACGACCTCTTGTGTCATGTGAAGCGGCTCCGTGGTCGACCACCCGTCTGGTTGCCAGTTGTGCCGGCAACACTGCGGTCGCAAATCTTGCGCGGCTTACACGACGCTCCCACGGCTGGTCACCTTGGTCGCGGCAAGACCTACGCACGAGTGTCGGAGCGGTTTTGGTGGCCTAATATGTCCAGAGATGTCAAGGAACACGTGGCGTCCTGCCAGACATGCCAGTACAGAAAACCGTCCACAGGTGTACCCAAGCCACCCCCGCAGGCTTTTTCGCCACCAAGTTCACCTTTCGAGCTGGTTGAACTGGATCATTTGGGCCCGTTTCCGAAGACGCGTGCCGGCAACCGGTATGTTCTGGTTGCGATCGACTACTTCTCCAAGTGGGTCGAAGCACTGCCCGTTCCAGACACGTCGTCCGCTCATGCCGTCGCGTTTGTGGAACAGCATCTCGTTCTTCGGCACGGTGTTCCCCGGCGCCTCATCACGGACCGTGGGAGCTGCTTTATGTCCCATGAATTCGAGCGAGCCTTCCGCTCCTTCGGCATTGCGCATTCCACTACATCCGTCAATCATCCGCAGTGCAATGGCCTCGTGGAGCGTGTTAACCGTACCCTCACGGATATACTCGCATCCTACGTCGCTCCGTCCCACACAAACTGGGATCGTTTTGTTTCTGCTGCAGCTTTTGCAGTCAACACTGCAGCGCAAGAAACAACGCATGTGACGCCGTTCTCAGTCGTCTATGGCAGAACGCCCTCCATCCCTCTCGACGCGCAGTTGGGCCTTCCCCATCCCACTGCGTCACCAACTGAATCTGCTCAACGACTTCATTCCGCCCGCCTCGACGCCCAGCGCAACCTCCTCACGGCTCACGCGCGCGTGCAAGCGGCCAACGCGGCAGCACCACCACATCCCCCCTTCCGGCCCGGTGACTTGGTCCTCGTTCGCCGCACCATCCGTGCGACTGGCCGTGCCGCAAAGCTCTTGCCCCGATACCGCGGCCCTTACCCTGTCGTTGCCCGACTCGGCCCCGTGACATACCGCCTCGAAGACCTGCCAGAGCATCGACCATGCGGTGTGCACCACATTTTCCCAGAGCATGTTTCAAACATGAAGCGATATGTCTACGGCGCCTGCGGTGACTCCGACTTAGCTACCGGGTCCTCATCAGTGCCGTCGTCGCCTGCTGGCTCCATGCCTTCCCCACGCAATACAGTCCCATAAACGAATCGCCGCTCAATATGCATAAAACTCCCTGAAGTTAGCCTAACCGGTGTGGGACCTTCTTCGGCGACTGCAGACACCTTCGCCCAGCTCACACACTTCGAATTCAACGAAGAGTGTGACCCCCACATTGCATCGCCCCAGGAAACCCTGCATCAAAGCACAGCCTGACTTCTCCGCCCCCCCCCCCCCCCCCCCCCCCCCCGGTGGAAAGGTGATACGGGAATAAAAGAAGAGGCGGAGAGCGAGCGCGAGCGGCGAGCGCGCGGCTCTAGCACGAGGGAGATAGAACGAGAAAGCTTGGCCGCCGCCGGTCGTGCTTCGCCGGCTCTCCTCCGTACTGCTGCTATATTTCTCTGGGCGGGCCCGTGGCCACCCCGTGGCATCCCACACCGTAACAATAGGAATCAATGAAGACTAGTTAAATGAAACAGTGAAAGGAAGCAAGACATCAATGTGGGCTAGTTGGTTCCACATTTGATTGAAATAACGCGCTATACTCGCACAAGAACCGACGACTGAAACGATGGACACAGCACAAGTGCGCACTAACATCTGAATTTTTTTCTGGCCTAAGGGCACATAAATACATTTTATGCACATGCTCAAAACAATCGATTTATTGCCCACCGGCTGTGTCGCACGCTCCTTCGTTTCTTCAGTAGTTCTAACTCCTGACTTGATAACAACACCATTGGTGTGCTTGCGCTCTCGTCTTCACCGGCCTCCCATATCTCAAAGGCTTCTTTTGTTTTCTTTCTTGTGCCCTGCACGAGCTAAAGCTGTAGTCTGTTCAAAGTAGGGTCAACATTTGTGATTTGTACAATGGGGGGCTTGTCCTGTGTCCGTCGTTTCAGATGTCGGTTTTCCTCCGTGTGTAACGCGTTATTCCCATCAAGTGAAAGGAAGGTCATTAATGAATCTAAGAAAAAGGGAAGGGCCAAGCATAACACCTTCGGGGTTGATCGAGTTTCAAAAGAAAGAAAGGCGGGATGAGCAAGAGTTAGCATGGGCCAACTGCTCTTAACTGGCTAGGATCACCTAAATCCCGCTCAGGACAGTACGATGCAGACATTACTTAAAGAATTTTATCGCATGCTTTCTCAAAGAGACAGAAATGCTTTTTGAAAAGCGTTTTATGTTTTTGTTTGTTAACAGCTGTGGCTGCTTATGACATCGTTTTTCGGCACCTGCTCAAGACATGGCGGGGCCGAATGTATAGATAGAGCTGCCATCTATGCCAGTACTATTTTCCGAGCTGTCTGTGGCTGAACACATTCTAGGTCATATACATGCATAGAATGGAGCGCCACTTGCCGTTCGTGCTTGCCGAGCTTTCGAAGTAGAAAGACCGTGTACAAGGGGGAAGCACCCGAGCGGCGCCATTTGCAAGCAGACGCCCGCGGTGGCGTTTCGCCGTTGCCAGGACAACAAAAGCTGTGTTTCAATATCTGCTGCGACAGAGTGCCGGACATCTACTGGCGCTCACAGCCAATCCTGCGTTGCTTTTCTGGGTCTACAAGCAAATGGAATAACGCGTCCAGGTTAGGCGGACATTCGTGGCGCTGCCAGTGTTTTGCCGCGGCGGTTAGCGTTTGAGCACAGGGACTTCCAGCCAGAGGCTGGAAAGGCAGCTATGGCTGCTATTAAGTAAAACACGCCCACACAATTTGGTAATCATCCCATCCATTGGTGTTTCCGATCGTGCACATTTTAGAAAGCCCGCCATTGCAGCGCCATACATTCTTTCGCCCAACACACCGAAGACAAGTCAGAAAGAGACACGAAATTTTATTTTCCGTGCCCGGTCCGGGTTGCTGGTTCAGGTTGGGGGATGATAACTACAACTCGGCGGCTTGTGATGCATATCCAAAGCAGAGCGGATATTATTAACTAAGACCGGCAACGGCGGCGCTAAACGAGAGAGCAGGATATGAAGGGGTCCTTCTATTTTGCTCCATGAATATGTCGATTATTTACAGGCTTCTTTTTCTTCTTGTTTTCCGAAGAGATATTTACGATTAATTGGATTTTTGTTCGTTTTTCTTCGCGTCCTTCCCAAACTTCTTGTTAAGTTCCTCCTTTGCGTATGAATGATTGTCTACGAGTATTTGGAATACTTTTTTTTTTGTGGTGCAGGAGAACAAAGAGAACTTCGTCACCCCTTTTATTTCTCACATGGTGTCTCACATTGAAGCGACAGAAAACCCGTACGGGCGGCAACCAAGCATCCGGGAAGTACCCGAAGCAAGCCTAGCAGTTAGTTCCTCGTACCGCGGCATTGAAGGGTAGGAGGTCGACCGCCCGTGCAGCAGGAAGTCAAGGCTATTAAGCGATACGCAGTGTGAGCGGAACTTGCCCACCCATTGCGCAAGCCATGTGACAACTTCGGCGATATATTCATTTTTTTCTCCATTTTTATGTTCCGCATTGCTTATGGTTCAGGGTATAGAAAGCAAGAGACGAGGAGTCACTGCCATATGACAGAAGTGCGCTCGTTGGATTTTAGTCGCGTATATTTTCTCTCAACCATATTTGTAAGTAACGTAGGAGAGGCAAAGATTTCAGCTGAAAGCTTTGTTTGCCTTGTTTACTCCTCTATGAAGTTGTGCATTTGGTGTGTTTATCATCACAGGCAAAAAAGAATTTATAAAAATTTTGTACCTTTGCATGACAGCGATGTTTAAAAAAAATATTTATACAGTCATGTTTGTACTTCTGGACAGAGTGAGATGTCGACTTTCCATTTACGAGCACCCGACCGCGGCGGCTGCGTTTTTATGGAGGAAAAACGCTAAGGGGCCCGTGTGCTGTGCGATGTCAGTGCACGTTAAAGATCCCCAGGTGGTCGAAATTATTCCGGAGCCCTCCACTACGGCACCTAATTCTTCCTTTCTTCTTTCACTCCCTCCTTTACCCTTCCCTTACGGCGCGGTTCAGGTGTCCAACGATATATGAGACAGATACTGCGTCATTTCCTTTCCCCCAAAAAAACCATATAAAAAAAATTTACGAGCAGTGTTAACCACCATGTGCAGTTTTGAATCAGACAGCCGTCGGAGTTTAGAATGTAACTCGACAAAAATCTTCATTCAAAAACAACAAAAAAACTACACTTGATAGAGTTCGCGCGTCCAATCACGATTTTCAATGCAATTGAGCTGGAATGTGGAAAAGCATCTTACAAAGCTGATAATGTTGCGGACCTCGTGGCTAGAGAAAATACATTCTCGAAACAACAAATCTTTAAAATGGAAAATGTCATATAACACACTACTATAAAACAACACACTTCTGAGAAATGTGATGCGCTCCCACTTCATTGTACAAAGATAGAGGTCGAAAGGAGAACATGTAAAAATTCTTATGTGACCAAGCTACGTCTCAGCGTGTGGCGTTGGTTGTATGTTTCTTTAGAAAAGGCTTAACATCTAATGCGGCATAAAATGGGCTCTCAAACAAAACTTCCTATGTAGCGGCAGTATTACTCTGCGGCGTCGTGTGGGACGACATCGCGCAAGCAACAGTCTCGCAAGCAATAGAAGGCGGTTTTACAGAAATGAAAAGCTCGGCGACACTCTCGTCTCAGCGGACAACTGAACTTGGCCCTTATTAATAGATGTGGGTTGTTAAAAGGGAAGCAAGGAGCCCCAAGAATTTGCTTTTAAGGCCTGCATTGGCGCTTCTGTATCTTTCGCAAAAGTCCCAAAATTTCGTGGGACAATACCGAAAGTTCTGCAGATCTTTAAAGGATCTTAAATATTTCAAACTCGCGAGAGCAGTGCTACATATTTAGCAATGAATTTTTTTGGCTGTTTGCTTTTTAACAAATTCTGTATGTCCGTGTAATTTTTTATTCCTGTGCGCATAACTTTCAATTTAGGATGATCGAGGCTGGTTCCAAACAACCTATTACACGTAGGGACCGTGGTGTCGCAGCTTACACTTGGCTACCCCGCCCTGCACGGGCCTAACAATTTGGTGGGGTTAGGTTTTGTACGTTACCGGAATTCAGCAGACATCCCGCGCAGCAAGAAGGAACCTTACCATTTGGACGGAAGGACCGTGATGGTATACGATCATTTGATGTAATGTCCGCAGGGTCAAAAATAATCGAGCTCTCTTGCAGTAAACTTCAAGCTTCACTATCTATTTTACCGGCCAGCTGCGTGTGCGAGCTCGGGGTATTTAGAGCTGTAATGACCAAGCAACGAAAACATTGGGTAGAACTTATCAACTCGTGCATTTCACACTAGTAGTCCAGGCCTAGCAAACATGACTAAAATGTATCAGATTAATTATGAAAATCATGTTTGCTGCATTGTAAATTTTAACGAATTGTGATGATTTCTTTAAATAGAAAAAAAATACTCTACCTGAATACTGACAGAACTGCAATAATATCGGTCAGGGTTTCAACTTCTGGCATAACCTACAAGTACATCTGTACGACAACATGAATTTTATGCTGCCCTGCCGTTTAGGTTTTCTAATCACGCATCTTCTCAAAGGTCCATTTCGGCCTCCGTGCGAAGAACTGATACACATCTGCCAGCGGCAACAAAATATAATGGCTTTTCTTTCTCTGTGTATTGTAAACGATAGGCTGGATATAACCGAGGGAAACTAATAATTCGTTGTAGCTGCTTATACATTTAATAAATGGTGCTTCTGCTTTTTTTGAAAAGGGCAAAAGACAGCTTTAAATTGTACGCAGTCGACTTCGGAGGTTTTTTTTATCTTTTTCTTCAACCTAGTCTTGAGAAACTTCTCTTTTCTGGCTGCACAAAATTTGATTTTATTTCAATATTATAGCTAACTCATCACGTTCATATAGCTTTTTTTTACCTTAAAGGAAGGCAGAGCTCTCCTATGGTCGAGAAACACTTCCTCTGGACGGGGGGCCATTATAGTAGCTTAACTTTTACTCTGGCGGTGGCACCGAACAAGAAAAAACTGCCATCAATACTTCCCAGAACGCAAACTACAATGAGCTATATTTTTATCGGTTCTCACTCATTATGCAAAACATTTTCAGGTCAGATGCTATCTGGTCAATCGGCTGTCACCTATTTAACCAGTGCACAGAAAGGACAGCGGACCAGATGCCTTGGGCTGACGGATGAAAACTGTACACGCATGACTTGACTTCGGATCGGCGGTGATGGTATATGACAAGGGTGCCGTTCAAATCCAGGAAAAAAAGAGGCAGAGCTGTCAAAGATCATGCAGTGAGAAATTTGAGAACTGTGATCTCCAGCAGCTATTAATTTCAGCCGCAAGTACCCTTTGGCCCATCTATACAGCATAAAAAAGGACAGTCGAAACAATTTTCGGAGTCATGCGCTCGTCCAGTATGAAAATGAATGTCCGCGCAAATACGTATCTTCCTCATTGCAGCAAGATGTACCGCAACACACAGCTTGGATAGTCTATAATGCATCTGAAGAAAAGCAATCACAGCAGCGCTGTAGCATTTATTAAGCGGAAATCGCATTGCTTGCTTGCAATAAATAGACTAGATTGTTTGCGCAACGTGCCAAATATATACACCTAATATTTTTGCAGAGCGATGTTGTTGACTGCTATCACTTTTTGAAGTTTTAATATGCACGTAATTTCTTGGACAAGCTTAGGCACATTTATGTCTGCTCGATGTTTGTGATAGGCATAATAGTTTATAGCCATAATAATGATCTCTTAACACTCGAGATATAGCCATGACGGCACACGGGCAGCACACGCAGCCGCTTCAGTGATTTACCTGCAAGTTATATTCCATAAGCATGATGCCCGCAAAACAAAACGAGCTCAACTAAGGCAATGTAACCTCGCTTGACAACCCTCTGGCCCGAAATACCCTGCCTTGTCGGGGGCGCCCTATTTCAGTATTTGTAGAAGCCTCTTAGATAACCAGTGTTGATATGCGCGCGACTAACGGAGTGCGCACAATCGTCAGAAAAAGCGTGCGACCATTCCCGGACAATCTGCTCGCGTCTAAAGAATATACGCACAATGAATTCCCTCTTGAGTAAACAGAAAGCGATAACGTCATGACTACTGACGATAAAACGTGTGCAAAGAATGCAGTAAGTAACATGAACAAATCCATGCTACAATATGATGCTGGTGTGGGGACTCTGAAAAGGACTCTGGTATTCCGTTAAAATGCCCAATTGTAATAAAAATGTAACGGTAGAAAACTTCAAAAAACTTCAGTTTGATGCCAAACTGGCTACGAAACTTTTTCTTGGTATTCTTCTAAGTTATCAATGTTTTCACTTCTAAAAATCAAATTATGAACAGAGCCAATTTCTTAACGAAACAGCGTTTCTGACTAAAGGTGAAAACTGTCTGCTCTAGTTGGCATTTATTTACCTCTCGATTCAGCTCCCGCTGCATTTATTCTCATAACTTTTGTCCGCGTAGGAAATCTAACTCCGTTATGCAAAGGTCTTGAAATTCATTCCGCAGAATTATTTAGGAACATTCGGTCAAAGGTACTTCGCCACCTGCACGTTGAGCTCATTGACTTGAGGGCGGGTCCATAATCACGTGAATCTTTCGCTGAATCAGGTAATTAAAAAACGTTCTCTAGCCGGTCCATGAAACTTGCATATGGAACACTACCTTCCTTTCTAAACCACAGCGATAAACCCATAATTTCTGTTCCCTTGAGGCGCCTCTCGCTTCCCTGTCAAATCTGGAGATAGAAGCAGCTTGTTTCGCAAACCTTCTCTTTGTGCAGCCTGTGAGACATGGCAGACCGTCGAAATATATCAAGAATTACGAAATACAAGTAAGAAGCATGCAGCTTCATTCGCATAGATGTATAGAGCGCCCTGCTGAATAAAAAGGAGGCCGGATAGTTTAAGCTTACCCGCACAAGAAGTTGGGGGACGAGGTAATGGATTCAGGGGTGGATATTTGCTCGTCTGCTTCTTTATTGATGCTCTAAAGTTAGAAAAGAGATTTAATGTCGATTACTCGACTATAATATAAAAAATCAGCGCTAGATGGCATGACATAATGATCACGCACAGAAGGATACAGCACGTGCAAGAGGCACGGGCGGGGTCCCTGCCCACCCCTCCCCTCTAGCCCCCTCGCCATTGTCACACTCGGCTGCAAGGACGCCAAGTGACTACTTACATAAACACGTCTTTGGCGGGAACATGCGTTGTGTTTGTTTTAGGAAATTTTGGGAAAGTTCGCGCGAAGTGCAAGACATGAGCTATGTTGATGGTAGGCCTGAAGACCGCAGGAACAGCAGCATCTCTTTTTTTCTTATAGGATAGAACCGTGAAGGATGTTTGGTCCATCTCCTCTGCACTATCGCCCAAGGGCTCGCAGGTGGCTTGTTCCTGCCGCAGTCTCTTGTTTGCTGGGCCTTAGTCTGCGGCCGGAGCTGCAGTGGCCACCGGAGAAGTGGTTGCCACTGCTTCCATGAGTGCTGCAAGGAGCACAGCCGGCGGAGACTTTCCCGGTCAGGGCGGGTACGGCGCCGAGCGGCCAGACGTTCGCTTGACGTGCTTTTCTCCCGGTGAGCGGGGAGCCGCAGGTCGTCGCACAGCGAGTACACAAGGAAGAACTGACCTAAGAGTACTCAGAGTACGAAAAAACACTGAAGATTAGTGACTGCGCTCAGATAGCCAGTCCGCTAATCGTCGTCTTTCTCGTCTTAAGGAAAGTGAACACTAACGTCGTAGCTTTGGCGGTTGTAACGTCGGCTCAAGAAAAGTTCTCAGCCCTCAAATCGACAATGGTGGCAGCCTCGTGGTTACAGTTTCAACAATACAAGCTGCCAACTGCCGGCTCGCAGACACTACACTGGCTGTAGTAGTTGCGGAGGCCCGTGTACCTTACTCACACAGGGTTAATTATGGAAAAATTCAAGATGCTTCAATCACGTACTCAAATGAAGACCTACAAGAGTACCTACGCGACCAAGGCGTCATTTCAACAAGGAGGTTCACCGCTCACGTTCCTGAGGATGGTGGCAAGATCCGAGAGGTTCGTCGTTGAATAGTTATCTTGGAATTCGCCTACGATTCAACACTGCCTAAAAGGGTAACACTTGAATTCGGCAGTTACTTCTAGGCACATCCGGGGAGCTTGAGCTTGACACTTTGTAGACACCGTATGTTCGTTTTCCTCAAGTTTCCTAGTCCCGGGGTACTGTACCGAAGAAATCCCTTGAATTATGTGGTGTACAGCTGGAGTATCGACTGCATTGATGCTCTACACGACTTCCCTCCGAGAAAGGAGAGAGTGAACGATCGATGCCAGTCGCCTTTTCATCGATGCCAGTCGCCTTTCATACATAAGGGCTCCATGTTAGATTAGTATCGATGATTACTGCAAGGAAGCGATGGCTACTTTCGTGGGGTATTGTGCCAATTCTACATACGCGATAATGGGACATGCTCTTGCCTGTAAACGCAACAAAGGAACATTTTCTAGTAGAAATCGCCAGGCCTTGCAGGCGGAGGTAGGCCGTAAAATTGCGTGCCAACTTTTGAAGCCTTGCTCGAAGTTGTGGTCGCGTAATTCCTGATGCCCAGAAACAAATATCATCCGCGTATACTGAGAGTTACGCCGACACTGGTAGTATATCGATAAGGCCGACAAGCGCAAGATTGAAAAGCGTTAGGATAACCACTCCACCGTATGGGACCCCACGGCAAGTAAATGTGAAGATTTTTTCCGTCCTCAATCTGCATAAATAGTGATCTGTTGGATAGACAATTGGGTATTCAGCAGAGCAGGCAACCACCAAGTTCTGCACATTCCAGTGATTCCCAAACAGCTTGATGAGTGAAGTTATTATACGCCCTTTTAACACCAAGAAAGAACGCCGCGGTCAAGCTCTTCAGATGCTTCTGATGTTGAACTGATGACACAAGGTCAATCGCGCTATCAGTAGACGAACCTCCACGCCGAAAACCGGACATTACATCTAGGCATATTTGGTAGCGCTCGAGATACCACTCAATGTGCTTAAGCACCATCCTTTCCATGCGTTTGCCTACGCAACTAGCCACTGGAACCAGACGACTTGAATTCCGCGCGTCCAGAACTGTACCCGCACACCATGATGAGTTGAAGTGCTCTAAAAGAGCACGTAGAGAAACCTGACCATGGCTTGCAAGTGCAGAGTATGTTACTCCATCGGGCCCCGACAATGAAGACAGTCAGCAAGCCGACATGGCGCCGTCTAGTTCTTCCATGCAGAAAACAAGTTCCATACGCGAGTCTCTACATCTAGGCACTTCGCATCAATTCAGAGTGGTGGATGGGATCTTGGGGCCTGCTATTCTTGCGCAAGTCTTCAGAAATTTCCGCTTCGCTACGTCCTTGGTGAAGTGCCAGCGACGTGAATGGTTGGAGCTGCTGAGGAGATGTTCGTAGACCACGCACCGCACACCAAATGCGTGAAAGAGGCTTTCGAGGATCCAGCGATTCACAGAATGCCTTCCAATGGTCAGCTTGCAAGATTTGAATTCTGCACTAGACTTTCTTCTGCGTGCGCCTTGCATACCTTAAGTGGAGCAGCGAATTTGTGCGCCTGTATCTTCTCTCTGCTTTTCATCGAAGTGATCGAAAGCGCTGCAGCTCCACATCAAACTCTGTGAACTTTAGCATTGGAGTGAAGAAGCATGTCGTATTTTCAATAACCTCCTTGGTTCGCTGTTCAATGCCTGTTGTTGAAATGTCTTTTCTGCAGGCATCTTCCATAAAAGTATTAAACCTAGACCAGTCTATGAGCTGCAAACTTTCGGCAGATCTGCATTCAGCGAGACCTCAAACGATAATATATGTGGGGATGTGGTCAATTTCATTCGTTTCTAGATCGGCAAACATCCGGACGCGTCTCGCAACGCATCGAAACACAAACGCCAAGTCTAGACAGCTGCTGTAAGACTGTCCGCGAATGCACGTTGCAGAATCGTCGTTAAGGCATTGTAGGTCGTGGTCAGAGCAGAAAAAGACAAGACTTCCTCCCTTCGAATTAATTCATGCGGATACTTTCCCACATGGCGTGATGAGCATTTAAGTCACGAGTGATGATCCAAAGCTCAGGTGTGAGAGCCAGCAAGTTCCTCAGTCTGCCGGCATCAAAGCGTGTTGTTTGAGATAAGTGCGCGCCCACAAGTGGAAACGTCAGGGTGTGCCTTTTCACCATTAGACAGACGTACTGGTTATGGTTATGAGGGAGAAACGTATGGTGCACATAAGTAAGCTACCTTCGAATGTCGACGACGACCTTGCTGTTTCCCCTGTGCGTGGATGATGCAAACGCTTCATAGCCAGAAATTTGGATGGGCTTTTGTAAATTGGGCTCACAAATCACAAGGATTGGAAATCTGTATTTATAGACGTATTCGCGAATGTCCGAATTGCGGGAATTGAGTCATCGGGCATTCCACTGGAAAAAAGGATGCTTGTCTGACTTGGCTTTCAAATGGTAATGCTAGGAGAGCGATTGTGCCTGCTACTGGAAAGCTGCAGAGACTGGATTAACCGCTTCGAGTACCTGCAATGCATTACGTGCTGCTGGCGAGAGAAGGCTAGACAGCATCACAAGCCTGGCGTTCATAACCCAAGCAGCACAGGTAATCGGCCCAACATTGGAACCGTATTGGCAAAAGCCGGCCCTACAAAGGATCAAGATGGAACCACCCTGTTGCAATATTGGGCCGATTACCTGTGCTGCTTGGAAAGGGACCTCAAGATGGCGATCACCTGCTCTTCCTCTACTAGGGCTGGATCACTGTTTTGGGCTCGCTCAGCTGTAGGCGTAGGGCAGTGGAGGCGTGGTGACTGCTCAGACACTAAGGTCGAGCTTGGCTGGGGCAGTGGCGGCCACGTCACCCCTGAAGCACTCATTCCAGCTTCACCAGTCACCGGGCATACATTACTCTGTGGAGCGTGAGGACAAGCAGCAGGAGCGCTGAGGGCTTGCGTGCCGCTGTCAGCCGCTTGTCTAGTAGATCATCGGCGACAAGAACGGCGTCGACGCTCCATAGCTGGAGCCTCTCTGTGCCTTGAATGGTATCGCACCGATAGGTTCAACACCACCAATTTTTTCTTCAGGCTAGGACAGGCTTTTGAAGAAGCGCCATGAGGGCCAGTGCAGTTGGCGCACTTCAAGACAGTAGCGCGGCAAATGTCACTGCTATGTGGCTCGTAGCAGCGCGGGCACGCTATGGTGTTATTACAAACATCCCTGACATTCCCAATTTTCATGCACTTCTGACTCTGAAGCTGCTTCGGGAAGAATGGGCGAACTGCATGTCGAAATTGGCCAGCCTTCACATGCGAAGGGATACAGTCGCCCTTAAAAGTGGGCTTGACGCACCTTGACTCGCCAAGGCACTGAACCTTGGTTATTTCGGTGCTGTTCATTGCTTGTAAATGAGTATCGGCAGGTCGCAGCCAGAGATGGTCGCGTCGATGTCGTAAATGACGCCTGTGGTTATGACATTGATTTCAAGAACAAGAGAGTGGACGGGGATGTCTTCGATCTTCCCGATGGTGGCTAGACTTTCCAGGGCGCTCCGCTCCGTTACATCGATGGCAAAGAGGTTGATTGGGCTTTTGATCTTCACGTCCTCTATCACCCTCGGGACAAGTGCCTCGAGGAACACCGACGAAGCTTGTCTGTCCAGCAGGTTGCGGTTGTTGGCGGGCGTTTCAGGCGCAAACTGTGCTCTATATGCCGATGCACCACGCGTCGTGATGACAGTACATGAACTTGATGATGACGAATCCTCACTCGTACGCTTTTTTGCTTATCACTGGGACGAGCCCGTCGTGCACCGAGTTTTAGCTTGCAGATGAGTACAGCATGGTGGCCTGGCTGCTTGCCTCGCACGATTGGTAGAAGCGCTTCCTCTGGGCGGCTACCACCGACCCACGGGGTTCCAGAGGAAGCCTAACGTCCTCCACTTATTTGCCGTCAAGACGAAGGAGTGGCGCCTCTCTAATTGTCCGAAAAAACGAAAACATTTAGATGCAAAGAGATAGCATTCTTGAGATAGCATTCTCGCTTCGTCTTCCTTCTGCAGTTACTGAATATGTTGGGGCGGCAACACATTGCTAAAGATTCCGTAGGCATGACCATGTCTTGAGCAATTGCACAGGGCCTCTTCGATGCAAAGCCTTTGCTGGCCCTTATTCGCAAAAGGAATGCACAAACAGGTCGCAACCTATGTGCGCGAACTGCAATGGATCCCACCCTGCTTCATACAGAGGGTGCATGAAAAAGGAAGCTGCTGCCCTTGCACGCTCTACGGAGCAAGTTCAATGGAAACTGCCGAGGCGATATAAACCATCGCCTAACCCTGACATGATTTTCACGAATATGCCAGAGATTAACCATGATGCATCAACGCAGCGAGACAGGAGAGCTGCAAACAAATATGCAGCAGCAGTAAAAAAGAAACGTGGCAAGCCCGCCGGCTCTCCCCCTCCTTCAAAGCTGTAGGAACATTCCGTACAAGTTCCGACAAACGGTCACCCTCGTTCTCAGCCTAAGGCGCCGCAACCTAACAGGATGATCAGCGAAAGGCAGCAAAATGCAAGCACTGACCAAGAGATCACATGCCCACTAATTCCGATGCTGTTTACAGCCATTAAAGCTCTTGTACGCGCCAGCCCGTGCACGAGGTCTCGCAGATGTAGAAGCTGTGCTTGCCATGGAGCCGTTAGTTTTGGTCTCCTACGCTCCGCAGGGGCCTATTACAAAACATCAATAATCATGGCTTCCACAGCGACAGCGTCTCCGCAGCTGACAATCCACAACATCTTTTGCACATGTACCATTGTTCAGTGGTGCGCCCTTGGTTTACGCTCGAAGCTCTCCGAATTCCGGCAGCTCGTGCGAGCGTATTAGTTCTATTTCATAGTTATCTCAGAGTCGCGCGTCGAGGAAATTTTTAGACGGCACGGATACTATTTTCACCATTAAACACGGCCATATGATGTCAGCGGACTGCTAATGGGCTTTCGCAAAGATATGATGGGCCTCCTCGGTTGACCTCCTGCCTCACAGCGACGAGTATGTGTGCGCCGTAACCCTAATGGACAGACAAGTGTACGATGATGTTGGAGTATATCTTGAGTCAGGCAACCCTTCGACGCTCCGACGCTTAGCAACTTGATGGGAAGGACGCCCTCTCCACGTTTTTTTTTTTGCGGAGACTTCAATGCGCACAATGAAATCTGGGGCAGCTCTCCTAGATGTGCCCGAGGGCCCAAGCTTGCAGAACTCTCAACACATTAAACTTAACCGCTCAATGATGGCAGCATAACCTACCTCCGAGGCCTGACAACTACCAGCAGCATTGACGTGACCTGTGTAGCAAGTTCATTTGCCAAAAACTTTGCCTGGTGCACTGATTTGGAAAGACGTGGAAGTGGTCATTTCCAAGTCTTCATATCTGTTGTCTGTGCGCAGAGGGCGCCAAAAAATTCCTTATCAAATCAACAGACTGGGACGCCTCCAAGGACGCTGCAAGCAGAGGAAGTACTGCCGTAACACGAAATGAGGAAATGGTATCCACAGTGGGTCATTTCCTGAGAGAAAGTACAAGAATTAAAGCTGAAACTGATAGGCAACCTTCAAATCATGAGGTATTTTAAAGGATGTGCTCTATTGGCAAGCAAGCTCAAAAGAAAGCTTTGCACACCAAAAACATGAAGACCTTCGTGCCTGCCGACGAGTGCAACGTCACATTCGGGGCTATTTGAGTAAACTCAGTCGGCAAAGATGGCGTGACTTTTCTTCTATGCTATAAATGCGCCAACCAGTAACCAAAATCTGGCGGATCGTTAGAGGTATGCGTACGCCACTCCTACAGCTTCATCCTTTCACTGCACTTTCTCTGCATGAACAAAAATACCAAAAAGAAGTCCCAGAAGAATACTGCAGACTACTGTAAGAGCGGTTAGGGCCTTCGACACTGTCCGCAGATGGTCACTCATGAATCCCACAGGAGGAAGTGCCAGCGTTGGACCTGCCTCTCACAGTTGAAGAGCTATCGGCACCTATCACGGAATAAAACAGACGCACGTCTCCGGGTCACGATGAGGTGATCTATGACGCAATCGCAAAGCTGCCTCACAACTCCCTTCTTCGACACCTGGTGAGGTTCTCATAGATTGAAAGCTGGCAAAAATTGCGCCTGTTTTGAAGCCTTGTAAGGAGCCAACAAGCTACGCGTCTTACTGGCCCATCGCTCTACTGAGCTGCGTAGGTAAGCTAATGGAGCGAATGATCTGGAAACGTATCACGTGGTTCCTCGAAAGCCACATTGAGTACCCTCAGGAAATGAGCGGGTTCCGTCGAAACAGGTCTGCGACTGATAATGTTATTGCGTACGTCTCATCAATTAAGAAAGAGTACCTTCACACCGGGTGCATACCGACAGCCGTTTACATTGGCATCAAGGCCGCTTTTTGACTTTTTCACCATGCAATACTCGCTGCCTTGACAACCATTGGCCTCGGAGGAAATCTGTACAAGTGGATTGGACACTACCTGAAAGAACGACAAATTTTTATGAGCACTCCAGATGCCCCCGTACTCTTTCACGCAGTGGAGAGGGGCGTACCTCAGGGAGCGGTGCTCAGCCCTCTATTATTCAATATTACCCTTATGAGTAACATGTCAGACCGAAAACCAACCAAGCAGACCTCTCCTGTTTCATTAAAGTCCCTTCTCCTCCTCCTTAAATACCTCAAAAGAAACCTTCCGCGAGGAGTGCACATAACAGTCTATGCAGATAGCATCCGCGACCGAAGCGCGTCAAGTTCACGCATCATTACCCAGAAACTTCTTCAGAGAGCGTTACTGCACATCTCGGTGTACCTAGCCCCACGAGTTCTTCGTCTCTCGCCAGAAAAAAGTGTTGCCATGACTTTTACCAGAAAAATGATGGCTCGATATCTGCACCTTTTAGGTGGACGGTCACTACATTAAGTACGATCACAGCGATTCCTAGGTGTTGTCTTAGACAACAATCTCTCGTGGTCACCTCACATCAATAATCTTCGAGAGCGGATCAGTGCAGCATCGCAAGTTTTGAGATTCGTGGCGGGAACACGTTGGGGCAGCAACTGCCGTTCATTGATTCTCTTTAAAAAGCCTACATTGGAAGAACATTGCGCTACTGTCTGCCGGTGCTCCAAAGATTAGACAGTTTTAGCTGTGCGTACGCAAGTGCTAGCGTACCCAAAGAGCTACGGCGCTGCGTGCGTTACGCTGTCCGCTCCGAAGTATAGTTTTAGCTGACCGTGCCGTAGCGTCCCTCAGGCGCACGTGGCGCCATCTAGTGACAAGAAGTCAAACCACATCAACGCTCGGTTGAAGAAAATTTCATCCGTGATTACTGATAACTACTGTGAGTGCATTGGGAGCCTTTTTTGTTCCAAGAAGAAAAACTATGCAAACCGAAGAAAATGCAAGATCTGGCTAAAAGTTAGAAAACTGCTTCGCCAGGTGTCGTTGCTACGAGGAAAACACACTGAATATAGTTAGGCCTAGGAGCTTGAAGATCGCCAAATTATCTGAAAAACAGGGGCTAGTTATCGCTTATACCACTACGTGTGGGCAAGATTAGGCGAAATAAAAGCGAACCGCTACCATTTGAGCGAGCTATTGCGTCGAAGAATCCAGCGGCGACATGTATTTATTCCGAAGCGGGCGAGCAGGGCGCCGCCATCTTGTCAAAGCTAGCGTACGCAAGCCACGCAAGCGCCGCAAAGCAAACTCCGCTGGCTACCGTACGCAAGTCTACCGTACGCAAGACGCAAGGCTTGCGCTTGCGTTCTGCGCATGCGCACTACCGTCCCCGCAAACTCCTCGCGTACGCTAACTCTTTGCGTACGCACAGCTAAAACTGTCTATTATCTCCAAAGAGAAAGACGTTCCTCGAGGCGGCGCGGAACAACTGCTTGCGGATATGCCTTGGCTTCTCAAAAAGTTCCTCTGCATCAGGAACAGGGCGGAAGCAGGCGGTTTCCCGCTAGATGTGATTGCCGCCCAGGAAACTATGCGCACCGACCTCCGCCATGTCATCCAACGGAAGAAACACTTCCTGCACAGCGTCCACATAAGTCGCCTAAACTGTGGCTTTGACCAAGCTCTGCAGCTCCTGTCTCTTCTCACTATTAATCAACCACAGAAACGACTACCTCTGTCTTTTCCCCCCTGACACTTTCACCTCTAAAGGTGAAGTTTGTTCCCAATGTAGATGCAAAAGCCGCATGCCACATGCAGCAGCGCACTGCAAGCTACTCTAGCCTACTTAGCCGAGCAATTCACCCAGCACACCCACGTCTTCACCGACGGTTCAACTACTCAAGAAACCTCTTCCTGTGGCCTTTATGTGCCCTCAACCAGCCATGTGGTTTTTACCGGCTACAGCGGAAGACTTCCTCTACAACAGCTGAACATCACGGCATTAAAGAAATTGTTTCCTATATCCTGCATCGATGCCCAGCCGAAGGGTTATGTTCACCGACTCAAAAGCATGCCTGCAGATACTGTCCAACTCGCTGGGCAACATCAGTCATCAGCCCATTCTCTTTGGCATCGGGTATCTGCATCATTTGGCTATTGTCGCATGCCACTACATAATATTTCAGTGGATACCAGCACACTGGGCATTCTGGCCAGCGAAAAAGCAGATGAAGCGGCCCGTAAAGGCCACCAACATCAGCATTTACGGGTGCACAAGCCCAGGCCTCGCGTGCAGCAGCATTTCTAATTAAGAGTGCGTCTTACTCTTGCCCCCACCCGTGCCGCGCTATCAAACCGACGCCTAGACTTACATGTTTGAAGCTCCTAGTGGCTGGAGGTATAAATATAAAGAAATTTCTAAAGCACGAAAATTTGAAAGAAAAAGGAAACAAGTATCTGTCCGGAAATAATGGAAGGATTGGTAAAATGCCCGAAACAACAATGTTCGTACAATTTATTACCAGGTTCCCGAAGTTCAACAACAAAAATATACTTTTGTTGTTGAATATTTTTAATACACCCTGGTACAATGGTTTCCCGAGTGCTGTTGTTTTTTTAGCCCGCTGTAAATTAGATCATCCACTCTATTTAAATAGGGCCGCGTTTTAAGCAGTTCATCTTATTTTACTCGCTCCAGGAGCAAATTTAATGAACTTGTAAGATCTAGGAGTACACTTTCGAAATCTGACAGTAAGTACCACGGTTATGTTGAAAGCTGGAGGGCAAGCCCGTCAGAATATTTCTATGGAGACGTCTCTTGATCGAATGGCAGCAGAGTGCCAGAATATTTACAAGGCAGTGCAACAAACGATATACACCTGCCCAACAACTTTGTTTTCAGAAATGATACACCTTGAAGCCTTCAAGCCTCGAAGTATCGCATTCGTGGCCTCGTCAAAGCACTCACTTGGCTGGCGGCTCCTGGAGGTTGAAGGCGACAATTTTATGAGACAAGCAGAAAAAAGCCCAGCATGTTGGTCGCCTATGCTTACTGATAACCTGTCACTGAACCAAAGTTCCAACGGGGAGAGTGTGCTGAACTTTCTTGCGGCCACGTAGGGACTAACCGCCTGCACTGAAGTGGGAAGTTATGATCCCAATGCAAACAGGATAGTTGCCGTATGTATTGAGGTTTCAGTGGTTATTCGAGAGCTTGAAACGGAAAAAGAGCTTACGCTGTAGTCACAGGCAATCCCAATGCCTTAAAACACGCATACGGACAATCTTAAGACAACAAAAGCTCACTACAAAACGTTGTATTGCTGCGCCAGCGCACCTTACCTGGTTTTGTTGCAAACAATTAGGTTATTCGCGCTGCAAGAAGCTCAGAAAATAAAAATATGTGATCAGATGCATTAATATCTTTGACGAAACGTTAGCTCAATTTGCAATCTAGAGGTTGAAATTCAGATGGATATGCGCGTTGTCTTCTTTGCCGTCTTCGAAGTACGAAATTCGTGTGATCTCATTCAGCCATAAAACGTATGGCAACTTTATTCAGGTTGTGGCAACATGGTCATGGTCTCTCACATTTCCTGAATCTAAAACTGCAATGTTTATATATACCACAGTGAACATTTTCAAGCAAAAGGTACACATGTGTTCTGTTCGGTGTAGAGGCCCGAAAGTGGCAGTATGATTGATAAACATACCATGGTTACCCTTCCTTTCGCTTCGCATCTAAACACCGCACTTGACATTCGCCGACACGCGATGTTGTTGCACTGTACACTTGTGTTCTGTGCACGTGCAACGGTTTTGTGTACCAACTTCCGATTTGCCTTTCATATCGTCTCAAATCTTGTTCGAACAAGAAATTTTCCTGCCAAGCTTCTCAGAACGAAACCTAAATGGGAACGCAGATCCCGAGGCTAACGCAAAATTATTTGCGTCGAATTAATTGTTAAGGCCAAAAAATTTCAAGACGACGGAAACGCTGATACCAAATGGGTGGTTTAAGCAAAACTTTTGGGCCAAAATCATCTTAGAAAACTATAAGTATGTACAACATGAAGATTAACAGCTAATATGAAGAAAAAAATACTGATACAAAAAATAACACACATTAAGAAAAAATACTAATACGTATGAAAAAAAAACAGGGTGTGCTTCAGAGAGCCATCTGTATTCCTGAATTACAGGGAGGTTCTATACCTTGAGACCTCGTAGCAACACGTACCTTTCGTTGTTGTTTGCTTGTTTGAATGGTTTGCCGCGCTTTCCTAATATTTCTTCGTTTCTGTGATTAAACTTTCGGTTGTGAGTCAGAGCTCAGGCTTTGTTTCCTGTGGTTTCCGTATACTTTTTTCACGCCGTTTACCTAGAAATTATTAGTAAATAGGCATCGCGGTCTCAGTAAGTCTTTAATAAAGATACAAGAAGTGTCAGTAAAAAGCGGATTCGAACAGCCGTCTTCGGCGTTCAGGAAATATCCACTAATCGATTGCCTAAAGAGAGCAACGGGGATTGTGGCTTTTAATTGTGCGTTTACGTCCTCAGAAATATCTCGTTTTCTTGCGCATGCGTCGATAGGAAATCGCGTATCGGTGAATGTGTGGTAGAGGCACCGCAAGCCGGAAAATGAGAGTTTACAGTTACCCGTCATTTCCATCAGCCAGCTCACATACACTCGTAGATAGCGGCCACTTCCTGTGAACTTTAAAAGGAAAGGGAAATGGTTTTATGACAATTCTAGGTTATTAAAGAATTCGAATCTAGGAAGCCTTTAGATAAATTTTTCGAAGCAATTTTGCGCTAGCATTTTAAATGGTTACGTAATAGCTGATTAAAAACTCGACGATGTTCAGGCGTCTCCTCTCTGCGTTGGAAGAGCGCGGGGAAACTCGTTGTGACGTCATAGTTGCTAAAATTTGAGATGTCAACTGCCTTCGTCTACATGCTGCTGCGCGTCTTCCGATGCCGCCAAACTATGCTTTGTGAGCTTCACCTTCGACGGCATTCGTTTTCCTCCTTGAAACAACCGCTTCTTCGCTGGTACGTGACGTCATCATTGTGGCCTCTGCCTGTCGCTGTGCACTGCAGAGAAGCCTGAAAGCCGACTCTGCTTGAGTCATTGATTACGTCACCATTTTAAATGATAGCGCAGAAAGACGTCGCAATGAAGCTTTACCTGCAAGGTTCGCACATTCCGCTTGGTTAAACTAATCGAATTCTAAAACCTTTTCATTTGCCCTTTAAGGATATTTGACCTGCGCTAACAGTGCTCAACCTATCCTAGCAAGTTTCTTAGTCTAATCTTGAAGCTAACCTTACGGCCGCGACTTCGGCTGTGTTTTTATTTCTTGAGAAATATTTCAGCTCCGCCCAAGAGAAGATTAGTCAGCTTTGTGCTTCGAAACCGATGATTTCTTTGAGTTCATTATATTCTCCTAATTATCGCTATGATATCATTTACTGCAGCTAGATCGCCAATCTATGGCGCTCTGTTTCTGTGTTCAGAAGTCACACATAGCTTTTTTTTTGTCTAGCGTTGCGTAGCCCTCAGTTTATTTTATGCTGTTTTTGCCTGCTTTGAATTTTTAGCCTCACGGGTGAGTACGGGGGAATGTGACTGTCGCATGCCTTTTCTTCGAGACCTCTGTATATGCTGCCATACCTTGGCAATTTCTGCAAATTGCATTGCTAACGCTCTTGTTGCCTTCATATTCGCCATAATCATCGTTACAACTTCCACGACGAGCCAAATGCCGATATCATTGATAGACCTGTCGTGCATCTGCTGTGGTTTTCCTTCACACTGAAACTTCGTAGAGCGATACGCCGACCTGGTCATTACTTCACCTGCACCTAAGGTCGTCGTTGAGCGAGATGCACGGGAGTCGCTCATCGAGAAACCAATCATAATTTCAAGCGCAATATTGAAAACAAATTCCGGCGTAAACATCGCTAAGACTAACTGTTTCGATCGTGGGATGTGTTTAGTCGGGATGCTCGATAATAAGCCGCCGCCGTGATGGATCTGGTAGCGTAGCTCTGATCGTAGCCAGAACAGGAACAGAAGGGCAACTTCCTTTTCTTCGGGCGCTGCGTAGCGTATGTGCCTCCGAATTCCGTTGAGTTTTTTGTCTTCCACCTCCTTTAGATTAAGCAAGGGATCTGCGTGCCCTATCGAGAAACACAACAAAAAATTTACAGTTGTCACAACAGATTTTGCTACAAAATTTTGAGACCTGACAACCGAAACTAGCGCAGTGGTGTTCCCTCCTGTCCTCCGCAAGGGTCAACGTAACCGTTTCCTCACCATACTAGTGCTCTGCCGCTTCGGATGGCGAGAACACAGCTCATTGTACCAACGATCCACAGGTCAGGGCCGGCACATAACATATTCTCATCGTGATCATCATCATCATCAGCCTGACTACATTCCCTGCAGGGCAAAGGCCTCTCACATTTCTCTCCAATTAACCCTGTCTTCTGCCAGCTGCGCCCACCCTATGCCTGCAAACTTCCTAATCTCATCCTCCATCTAACCTTCTGCAGCCCCCTGCTACGCTTGCCTTCTCTTGGAATCCACTCCGTTGCCCTTGAGGGCCAGCGGTTATCCTCCCTTACCCTCACCCTCCTTCCTGGATCGCTTGGCTTCACCCGGGCTCGGCGTTTCATCAGAGGGCCTTAGCGAATGATGCGCTCTTCTTCACTCGGCTTTAGTCCTGGCCTCAAATAATTTTTCCTCCCCCCCCCCCCCTTCCCAGTCTTCTCCTGTGGCCCGACCGGGCTGCAGAGCGCATGCGCGCACGCACCGGGCCATATTGCAGACATTTAAACGACATATTGCATGAGCAGATTGTATTGCCTTGCTGAGTTACTCAGGAGATGAACTGCAAATCATAATCAATCAGAAACACAAAGAGCAGAACGATGAGTCTGACAATAAACATGCACAAAGCCAAAGTTATGTTCGACAGCCTAACAAGGGAACAGCAGTTCACAGTTGGCAGTGAGGTGCTGGAGTGGTAAATGAATACGTCTGCTTAGGGCAGATAGTGACAGCTTATCTGGATCATTAGAGGGAAATAACTACAAGGATAAGAATAGGGTGGAGCGCATGTGGCATGTTCTGTCAGATCATGAATAACAGTATACCAATATTCCTCAAGAGTAAAGTCTACAACAGATGTATGTTACCGATACTCACCTACGGGGCATAAACGCGGAGGCTAACGAAAAGGGTTCAGCTTAAGTTAAAGACAATGCAGCGAGCGATGGAAAGAAAAATGGTAGGTGTAACGTTAAGAGACGGGAAGGGGCACAGTGGGTAAGGAAACGAACGCGGGTCAATGGCATCCTAGTCGAAATCAAGGGGAAGAAATGGGGCTGGCCAGGGCATGTAATGCGAAGACAAGATAGCCGCTGGCCCTTAACGGTAACGGAGTGGATTCCAAGAGAACGCAAACGTAGCATTGGTGGCAGAAGGTTAGATGGGCGGATGAGATTAGGAAGTTTGCCGGCATAGGATGGGCGCAGCTGGCAAAGGACAGGGTTAATTGAAGAGACATGGAAAAGGCCTAGGCCCTGCAGTGGGTGTAGTCAGGCTGAGAAAGATGATGATGACGGTGATGTATGAGCATCGGTACAAAAATGAAAATTAGCTTTTGGGTCACATAAGCATTCAGTGTAAGGCTCATGAGTATGCACCAGACTTCGGCAAGACCCGTGTCCTGGACAGTGCTGAAGATCAGTTAACCAAGAAATACTTCAATCGTTTGAGATCAAGAACAGTGGTGAATCTAGTGTCAGAGATTCCTGAGTGTGTTTATGCCGAAGGAGCTGGAATACCTTGGGTGTGGTGCGTAATAAAAAAAGGTACTATACCATATTTTTTTGCCCCTGTGCTTGACGGCACTGACTGTCTTGGTGTTTATCACTGGCCGCATTTATTTATTCGGTGCGACAAGAATAAACAATCAGTTAGTGCGTCTCAGTGTGTCTCCTGTCTTCTTCTGCGTCTATCGTTTGCTGTTCTTGAAGTAAGAATCTCAACTGACAAGACAGGAATCCGGTTCCCAAGAAGACGAGAATCGTTTTCTTTCTTGAGCTGTTTCTTTCGATGGAGAATTGCACCCATACGTGGCACGTTTCAGACAAACAGTTGACCCTAAGGAATCACCCGTAGCAGGTTAACGATTAACCTTTCTGTATTTAAGTTTTTTCATTGCAGTTTATTCATTGTTAAACAGGTAACAAGCGCGCAATAAAGCAGGAGCTAAAGGCGTAGCCTGGCAGGGGCTCCTGCCCTATCGAGCAGTAACGGCAGACAAGGTGCAACTTCAAACAAAACTTGCAAGAATATACCATACATCTTGTACAGACAGCAAACGTTGAACGTGGACAGAAAATAAAACTGCAAAAACACTAACAAGCATTTAAATACATTAAATATACGTAGCACACGTTTAAACAGAAAGTTGAATTACTATATTTAACAAAGCAGCATAAGGAAAAATTATAAATTTAATCATTTAATATTTCACTCTCCAGCAGGAATCTTCTGAGTGACATCTTTGAAAAACGTGCCCTGAAATCAATCTGGTTTGCTCTTTTGTAAAGACGGAATACGGTTTTTTGTCACGCAATTCGTCCCCGAAAGGGCCACCGTCTCGTCTAAAATAATGTACAACCGCTTAGAGTGTGTGTGCAACTTGTGGTTAGGACGCGGTGCACGTTGCGCAAGTTAGCGGAAGTAACCTCTTGGCAGGATCTTTTCTCTCGCGCAAGGTACCACCCGTTGGGGAAGCCTACGCCACGGCGAGCGCGCCAGGTAAATAATGCGTGACAAGATTTTCTTCATTGGAATCAGTTTGCGTGTTAAGCCACGGTTTTCTTATTGCGTTAGCATGAGAAGTCTCACCGAAAGGAAAATTTGTCATGGAAGATGAACTCACTGATTGGTTGGATGAAAATGACGTCAAAAGACTGCAGGATTCCGTTTAGCTGGAAAGAAGTTATGTCGCATGATTGGAAGTAACCTCATTCCGATAAATCCATGACCAAGCGCGAATGCTATCGCAGTGGCAAAACATAATGAAAGAAGGTGTTCCTTTGATTTCTTGACACATGGAGGTCTATGCATCCCGACGAAAGTGGGAACCGGCACGGGCGCTCGTTTGGATTGGGACTTTTGTTAATGAAAAATTAGGCTAAAACACGACAATCTTAGGTAACACGCGGCAGTCTACTTAATTCAATCAAATGTCTTCAAGATGCCTGCTATGCGTATTGCCAGAGCAGGAAGGCCTACCCGGCAAGTTCTGAGGGTAACGACGCCCGCCTGTATGTGACCTGGTTTACTGGTTTATGTTTTGCATCTGATTGCGACAGGCATCTCATTTTGACACTGTATATTCGTGAAAAATTAGGATTTGGACTCGTGTAAATATTACCGGTAGCTTGCCAGAGGGTCACATTTGGTCGCACCAGAAATTTGTGATTACATAGCTGTATAGCGTGGATTAAAATCACAAATACAGTACTTTCCGCAACGACGATTTTAATGCAAAACTGTTTTCCTCATTAAAAAAACTGCGGAAAATTTGGAGCGCTCATTGCAGAAGCGGGCGTTTTAGACATCCGGCAAATGAAAGCTCCTTCCCACCAGCCTGTCGGTTGTCCGCCCCAGTCACCCGATGCTGCAGCGGCCATTGTTCTGTTCAGCGTTCACTGCTACTTCCGAGTTTAACATGTTATGTCCAGAGCTACGACAAGGCAGTCAAAAGAGAGCCGTCTCTAGGAGCCTTGAGTGAAGCCAAGCTCCATGAGACGGCAGGTTACTGTCGACGCAGTGGGTGTAGCCCATACATTGCCAATAATGCCTCCGGTCGCATGGCTGGATAATCCGTGGCACTCATGCAGATCCCGGTGACGCCGTCCCATGGGCTGCGATCACAGTAGCAGCCGGGCTCACACTCTCCGCCAACTCCAGACAGATCGCACAGCTTGAAAGAGCAAGAAATAAAAAAACAGCGCGTCTCAGTTATCTCTAATTGTGTTCAGAAAAACAGGATATAACTTTTTCTAAAATGCCAATGCAGAAGTGTTTTACTATTTAAAGTAAACAAAAACATTACTAACGAGCTATTGAGGCAGGGAACAGTTTCATCTTAGGGAATTTAGGCGCAATACAATTTTTAATGATCTCCATCCTAAGCTGCTTTGAGCGCAAGTATATTAGCGCTGGTGCACTCGCTTCAGTACGTGTATAACGGCGCATGTCAGCGCCTGCACCGCCATTTTTTTTTTGTCTTCCGGACATTCTCCAAAGGCAACAGCAATCTGGCCCACGAAATATTACAGGCAAGGGCGATGAGCGAAAAGCGAGCGACTGCGCTTGTGCTCTATCCGAAGAGTTATCTGCACAGAAAACACATTCCTTCGCGGCACAAGCGCTCTGACCTATGCACAATCTGCGTCTTCTTTAGCTATTTACGATATATTCACTGTCGCTACGAGAGGCTCGAACGCGCTTTAGTTTATATTCCAGGACGCTGCCCTCATGAACTGTGGTAGAGGCGCGTTGTTTCGGGATAAATTAGTAAAGACGGAGGAATTGCAGAGGCCACTTTAATGCACACCGGTACATGAACACCACCACCGTTGGGTTGCGTTTCCGAAAATTAGTTTCTTTCTCTTCGTCTGACTGCGTCAAACTGGCAGACGAAGACAAATTCTTTGGTACTCGTAGCTAAATACACGACACGATTTCCCCAATGAAGGTTATTTTAATAACGCATAGAGAAGGGGAAATGGGAGGGCGCTTTTATAACTTCATAATCGGATGAGTGCTGTATACAAAACAACACGATTTAGTTCTCGCTAGAATGCACCTTCTTACGAGGAAAAAAGCGCGCTGGGATGTCCCACTTTAATAACTTTTATATGTTATGCCCTTCTACTGAATCCTATTTTGTTTAGTCACCGAAAAAGTAATGTTTTTCGGACGGTATATCAAGAAACGGAGTAAATTAGCTTATTTCTTGTCCTTCTGTCCTTGTTTATTAATATCTGTTATGCATATTGTACTCTGAACAGTCCTCTGAACATTCAAGGCGTTTTTGTTCGCTTATAAATGTTACTTTTTCTGAAGTCTGTACTTGGTTTTATATGTTGTGTACTGTTCGTGTTTTGTTGAGTACTATATAGTCGGACCAAGTGGTTGCTATGAACCAGTGAAAACGAGTAGCCGGAGCCGCTATGCAGCTCCAAGCTCTGCTTTACTGTTCATGAAAAGAAAAAAAAATCACTCGTTATTTGAAGAAGGCAAACCTTAATGGTAGTCATTTGCACCAATGTTTCACGACGGCATTTGACGTTCTACTGTCTTGATGGCCTTACTTACTTACGCAGCACTTAAAACTCTACGACTGTCTGTAGTTAAGGACGGAGCAGCACCTCTGTCCCTGAGCCATCAGGCCCGATGTGCACTTGCCGCAAGTGGTTGTTCTGATATCGCAATATGGAATTATTTTTGTCGAGTCCTCTGCCCTTTCACTGCAGACAAACTACGTGTTTTAAGCAGGTCTCGCTTCTTTATATGATTATTTAAAGGGACGCTGAAGTATTACTAACAGAGCTCCAAGATATTGAGTCAATGGAATGCTCGAATCCTGTAGGTAAAGCTTACGAAGCTTTTCAGCTTTTGATGGCATTTAAAATCGTGACACAACCGCCAATTAAATGTCATTCATCTGACAGCGCCTGATAAGTGCGGAGTAACTCCGTGCTGACAAAACGAAGGGGGATATTTCTAATTTCCCCTGCATTCAGCCACGCCGCACCGTGCGTCGCAGGATGCGATCAGACAACACTGTGCGGGTGTTAGTTTCCGGGCGGTTAGCTTTCTTCCTTCGAAATAAGTCTTTATGCTGAGAACCCTCAAGGCAGTGGCCGTTTTATTGGCTGATAACGTCGTCATTCCAAGTTCCAGCACAACAATAGTAGGGATTGTTGACCTGCATATTCCAGACAATCGATCTCTTTAATCTAGCAAGGAGAATAGCGTCCTGAGGTGCACTCATTCTACCAGGGTGATGGTCATGAGGAGCATCGCCAGCGAAATCTTTGGCCGCTACAAGCCTGAATAGTGTGGTTAAAAGCTATCGTTTATCTCGCAGTAATCTCTGCTATTTCGCGTTCAGAATATTGTTTCAGCGAGAGTTCACCGATTTCCACGCGGTCAGTATTTGGACCATAGGCCACTTTCCGAAGAACCGCCCTCATTAGCGTTCAAAGCTGCGGAGTACCTCTAATGATAATGGGTGCACCTCAGGGTGTGGCGATTCCGTTTTTCATTCGCCACTGGATAAAACGAGCCAAAATGTACTAGACTTGGGATAGCTGATTTGATAAGCAACACTGACCCCATTAGGACGTTCAGGGGATGGGCCGCAACGGCCATTCTTTTTTGAAAATGCTATCGCTTCCTGTCAAAACAAAGGCGTAAGTGCAAGCAAGCAGGCCGGATGCTGTTTGCATTAAGAGCCCTCATCTGGCCAGTTAACCCGACACGATCTGCGCGACTGCGCACCCTAGGAGGGTTCTTCAGCACATGTTCGCGCTTTGCAGGCCGCACTGAACGCGACAATGCAATGCAAATTCCCACGACACAGAAGATAAGCAAAGGACGCCGAGGAAAGTGCTGATGAATAGACAAGGACTGTTAGTCTAACACGCCTATGACTGGTGTTTCACCTGTTATGTTGTTTTCATTTTTAAGTGCGACTTTTTGGAGGTGTACTATAATCAGCGCGTTAGAGGCGACAGTTTATTTTTGAGAAAACTGCATTATCGAGTAATTCTTCTTTGAAATGAATTGTGAATTTCGGGTTTTAAACTTATGAAGCGACACAAGGGGTATTAGGGAACCCGCATTGGAGTGCACGGGCTTAACTTGACCCACTAGGATTCTTTCCCGTGCTTTGACATCACAAAGTGCAATGGCGTTTTTGTATTTTGCCTACAAATAAATACGGGTGCTGCGGCTATGCTAGAACCCGCGACTTTCGGATCTGCAGCTGAACGCTGCGGTGGGTCGTCTGCAAACATCAGGTGCAGTGTTGTAATGAATAACCTCAGAAGAGAAGCATCTTTGAAATCATAATTACATGACCAAGGATATCGAATAATGATAACAGTTGAGGTATTTGAAACGCCTTTGCGAACAAATCGGGCAAAAAGTTTCAGCTCCTAAGAGCGGCCACACCAGAGCATGCAAAAGAAATGAAAGGGAAGTAATGTTGTTACCGTTGGTCTGCATATTACGCCGTTTTCCAAATTTTGGCCCCGTGATAGGCATCTGCAAGCAGAAAGCGAAGACATAAGTGATTATGGATAACTTAATTTGGCATGAATATATCTGCTTAAACAAGTGCCAATTGTATACGCTCTGCCGCATAACGTGCTGAACTCTGCGAAAGCTGTCACAACGCTGTAGCCACTGTTGCCGGGTGGCAACTCGGCATCAGAAGCGGCTCTTTACGGGTCGGGTACGGGAAACGCCTCCAAACACATTTCCCGATGCTGCTTGCTGCTTGCAAGGGTTACAAGTGTGGGGTGCGTTGACGGTCGGCTTCCACCCGGCGCCAGCCGTCCATACATTCCACAGTGTCATGCACAGCGCCATCTTTTCTGCACCTTCGCTTACTTTCTCGAGCAGGGGGGGGGGGGGGGGGGGGGGTGAGGAGACTTTGGGGTAACGTGGACTATCACAACGATCAGCAATGGATCCGGCCCAGTGCACTCCGTCTGTGCAGTGTTGCTCACAGCTGTTTGTGTGAAATATGCTGCAGCACTCGAACGCCGCAAGGTTGTCGATTAGTTTAGCTCCTTAGGCAACGTAGGTTAAACGAGTTTTTGTACAGTATCTAGAGTTGAGCTTGGGGTGGTCATTTTCCTCCCTGAAGGATCTAAATTATGAGGGAAAGCCGCAAATCTTGCATGCAGGGCGCTGACTTGGCGCTGTGGTTAAAGCGAGTCCAGACACAATCCGCTTGATACTGGCTTCCAAACTGTTTTATTATAGGTCGATTACTGTTGCGTTGATTGAGACAGCTTGCTACTAATGCGTCAGCTGCACAAAGGCCTATATCAATAAGTTACGAACAAAATTTCCGCCATGGATGGATAGGATGGATAGATACGGCTGAACCCTTTAAATCGGGCGGTGGCTCAAGCCGCTTAGCCATGACATAAAATTTTACTCTTCTCTTGATTTTAGCCACCAATCAGATAACCTTCGCTTGGTTATTTCTACCCGCTTAAAATCTACTTTCCCTCCATTGTCCTTAAACCCCAATGCCTTGGGTAAATCAGCCCCGCTGCTTTCTACTGTAGGGTGAAGCCCTTTACAGAAAAGTATCAAGTGTTCAGCCGTTTCCTCCTCCTCTCCGCACGCAACGCACAACGTGTCTTTCTTGTGGTACCTGACTCTATATGTCTTAGTACGCAAAACTCCCGTCCTGGCCTCAAACAACAAAGAGCTTCCCCTACAATTATCATAGATATTTTCTTCGGCAATTTCTTGCTTAAAAATCCTGCATGCTCCCAGTGCTGAATTCGTCAGCATCCCTGTTTTCCAATCTCTCTGTTTCTTTAACCTTTTTCTTAATTGATAATTGCTGATTTGCTCCCTTAATGCTGTCCAGATATTTGCTTGTCAATTTTTAGTTCGCTTTCTCCGTTTCGTATCAATATTCCTTATATACAGGTACCTGAAAACTTTCCAAGCCCACTGATTTTCCCCCATTTTTCTCAATCGCTCCTCAAATGCTATCTTACTGCTAGCTCCTCTGCTCTCGAAAGACGCCCATCCCATATCACTCTGTACCCCCTGATTTGGTGTATTGCCATGTGCTCCCAAAGCTAGCCTCCCTACGCCACGTTGTTTAATTTCTAACCTTGCTTGAACATCTGGTCTCATGCACAGGACCGCATTACCGAAAGTCAGGCTAGGAACCATCACCCCTTTCCAGATCCCTCTTACCACTTCATACCTATTGTAATTCCACAGTGCCCTATTTTTCATGACACCTGCATTCCTACCATGTGTTGGATTCGCGGCGCCATCTGTTTTAAACTCCACAAATCACAAACATTTTCGTTGAAACAATCGGCGTACAGTTTTGTTAAAATTCGGTGTTATTGATAAGAAAACATCGTTTTGAGTGCGCACATGCACTCGGACAAAGTAAACTTCCGCAAAGAACGAGAACAGGAACTGCACGAATGGTTTGTCAGCAACGGTGTAGTGCTAAACGATGCAAATGAGTTGGCTTCTCCGCAATGCATTGATGTTTTTCAGCCATATTACCGCGTTTAGCCAAAAAGGCGCGAGCGGCACCGGCCCATCGATCATATTGGCATAATGGTCAGGTCTCGATATAGCTGTGAAATCACCGTCCGAACAGGGCGACACAGTTTGTGACGGCGGAGATCACACGTACTCGTCGGTCGGGGCAGCGTGGCGAGGCACATGCCTTGAGGAAGCGTCTGGACGTGCGTGCAGTGCACTCTCAAAACCAGTGCTCAAAACCAGTGTTGCATATATATAAATATATGGCTGAGAGGAGCGACACCTCGAGGGCCTTTCCAAGGCAGCCCTGAGGTGGTGGGAAAGAATCTCCCCTTTTTTGTAATTTTATTATCATAATCTTATTGTTGTTTTGATATTTAAAAAAAATCTGCCTCTCCGGAACACCTGCACCGATTCTCTCTCTTCCTTTGTTAAAAAAAAAAGTTCTTCCTGGTCTCTTCCCCCCCCCCCCCCCCCCTAGTGTTCTGAACTCGTGCTTTGCTGTAAACTTGTAAACTTTGTACCTCGCGCATTCTCTATAAAAAACTGCGTGTTTCAAACGCTGTACTACACTCGAAAAAGGCTGGTCCTCCAGCCGAAACGTTGTGAATTGAATCCTGTTATGTTTCTTCAATTTTTGGTGATTTTATATATATATATATATATATATATATATATATATATATATATATATATATATATATATATATATATATATATATATATATATATATATATTTATATATATATCCTTCTTTCGATCCCGTGCATTCCACTTAGCATTGTATACGCGTCCCAAGGTCATTTCAAAGAGTCAAACTGTTTATTCAGGCAACGTGTGGTACAGTTGCCTAGGGCGCAGACCAAAAAGCAAATGGATGCCTGACAAAGAGTCTGTGCCCTTCTTGCTCCCAGTCGAGAGCACAACACATTCAGCGTATAAAATAAACACTAAACGAGGAAATACAGAGTGGTTGGTTAACAATGAAACTAGAGTTATTTCATATTGAGCATTTATGTGCAAAAGTTGGGCAAATACTGCGAGAAACAACGGAATAAAAACAAAATGAGTGGTCATGCCTGCAGTCACAACAGATACATAGTGATGCTATTTTTGAAAGCTTTCAATGATTGACTTTCCTGGATAATGCTTACAGCAGGATGGTGATCATTTAAGAAACTGGATGTTCTGTAGCTAAGTTTCTATGTGCCGTAGTTTGTACGTATTTTTTCCTTATTATAACATATGTTCCGGGTGTTGTTATTTAACAGTTACATACTCTTTTTGTTATTTTTCTCTTTTATCGCATTATTGTTTCTCTGTTTTGATATGTTCTTGTCACAAAAATCTTGATTTTGCCCCCCCCCCCCCCCTCCCCTTATGTAATTCCTTCGGGCCTTTAAGGGAACTTCCTTCGGGCCTTTAAGGGAACAAATGAATGAAATGAAATGGAAACAAATGCGCAACTGTAGGTATTTTACCATAGCTCTACAGTAAACGTAGTCAGTGTTAGATTTCCGCTCAAACTGACGCCTCAGTTTAGCCTAACGAAAAATGATGGTGAAGGGAGAGTGACACAAAGCTCACTTTGGAAAATTTGATGCGAAACCTTCGGCCACTAAATAACAAAGATCTCCATAGCGGCGACATAATTTGAGAGGTCCGTTCTTCCAAAATGAAGCTTTCAATATGACACATGAATGATGATTCATTGAGGCATTTTTGTCTCCAGTTCGGCGAAAATGCACTTTGGGGAGTAACTATTAGAACCGCCTTCCTAAGCTATTGGCACCAGTTTGAAGGATGAATGGTAGCCTAATGCTATGATTTGTTTCATATTCGCTCCACTGGAATGTGTTTAGTGTGCTGAGCAGGATTAGAAAACTACGGTCATATATATAAGTATTACTTTACGAACGCGTTACGCAACTTGCTTTCCAGAGTCGAGCGGTAACATTTTTACAGGAGGCGGAGAAATACCTTGCTACCGGCTCTCGACCCGGACGTCACAGCTCGCAGGTGCTGGAGATAAAGTGGAACTGAGGTAATTAATAAAAAAGGAATGGTTAAAAAATGCGGTCCCTGATGCAGCCACTGCGACAAATAATAGAAACTTACGAGTCACTGACTGATGTTCGATATTAACTACAACTGGGTAATGCGCTATTTTCTCACATAGACAGATGGCACTTCACGAAAACAGAACAGGTTAAAATAATGGACGAACTTCCTGAGACGCGCGACATCCAGTTGATTTATTTTCGTGTGTGTATTGCGTTTTGCGTGTTCCTCACGAAATTTAGCGGATTATTAAAAATAATGGTAAGTGTTGCATAACACAGGCAAAACGAGAAACCTCTAATTGGGCCGTAGGGCATGACGATAATAAATGAGTGAATGGTTCGCTTTTAGAATTGTTAGTATGGAGACTGGACTAAGAAATCAGAACTTGAGCGACAAAGGTCTCAATACGACGCTTCCGTTATGAGTCATAACTACAAGTTCCGCTAAAACCTAGTGTTTTGGCTGATTATTTAAATTACACAACCTTCATAGACTACACTTTCGACGACAGAAAGTTGATCGGCTTTCTCGCCTTTGAAAGCTCTCATGAATCTCTCGCAGTCAAAAGTTTGCTGCATTGGAGCTTTGTAACCTTAGGTGTTCGGAAATCTGTGGGGATAAAACGAATAGCCGCTGAACCCAAACAATTTCGGAACGTTTCTATCTAGCAGTGTGGCTCCAAGACGTCTTCTTTCAAATGGGGGGGGGGGGGTTGATTCGATGCGCATGCGCGATTCGTTGTGCTAGTTTTGTACGAGTGGCGAAGTTTGTGATGGCTGAACGTCACAGGCCAAGAGTATAAGCCACGCCAATTTGGTGGGTTCGCGTGTCGCCTGAACGTGGTGCGTTCGAGAAGAGGTGACTGCTAATGATTATTGTAGCGAGAGCTACACTACCCCAGCTCTTCGAGCCTTGAGCATGACACCCCTTGAGTTCCGTGGTGCGCCGTGGTCACGGGGCCACGACTGGTTACGTGATGCGGAGCACCTGCTGCTGCCGGCGCCGCGGCGCGCCGGCAAAACCGAGCTGCAACAGCAGTGTGCATGCGCCGTATCGAGTGGCGAGGAGGGTGGAGAGGGGGAGAGAGAATCCAGCGCTAGGAACGAAAACGAAGGAACGCCCAGTGTAACGGAGAGGCGAAAGACTGACTTTGTAATTCGACTGAGCGAGTTCCACTCGGCCAGATGTAGCTCTCGCGTCACTCCAGGTTTAACCACAGCTACACCACTGCTAATTTTTTTTGCAATAGCGCGCCGCATTTAAAACGGCGCCTCCTACGCAGCGGAAATCACGGTGCACTTGTACTCTATAGAGAGTCTGTCTTCGAGCGCGATAAAGCTGCAGGACAAAATAAGAAAGAAAGACTGATTTGGAAAATTGAAACACAGCCAATCCATCACCAAGACGGAGAAGGGACTTTAAAGGTCGAATGCAGTGGTTGCTTGCGCCGTATTTGAATCACGTTAGCCACCGGTTCCGAATGCGGGGACAGCGTGCGTTAACCGAGAGATTAAACAAAGCGGATACGTGCAAGCGTGGGCGTACACCTGTTTACCAGATGCTTCCTGCGCACGCGCAGTGGGCCCACCTGGCTCCACCCACGGCAATACACGCACGTAGTAGGCGTCCGGTAAACACGCGCACGTCTACGCATGTACGTCTTCGCCTGCACACCCCCGTCATGATAAATGTCTCCACTAGCTAATTTTTGCATAGCGCATACCGCTTTCCGTGTACCGCGCCCAACAACTGCGCACGTTTGCGCAGCAACGGTGACACAGCAAGGCGTATTCATCCTAGACGAACGCAAAAGGCACGGGAGTGACTCCCGAACTGCAAACAAGAAGATGCGGTAGCTGTATATAGGAACCTTTAATAGGAACCTGTATACCGGTCCTCACGCCCGCAGCAAGGACTCGCGCAGCTGCATGAGCAGGCGGCATTCTCAGGCAACGGAAGTGTCCCCGCGTCGTCGTTGCTGTCATCAATGCCGCGACTGGCATCGTATTGTGGCCTATCGCTCACCGTGACGTCACCGGTGCTTGTGGCGTATCTTCTATAGAAAATAGTACGAAAAACCGCCCCGACACGGTGAGAAGTCCCTTTGCTAATTTCAGAAATCACGGTCTCTACCATTAAATATAAATCATCAGCTCTCATCCAAAGCATAGCTCGTTAGAGTGCTAAAAAGCTTTCCTTGTACGCGTTGAATGTTTTAAGCGACAATCTTCCACACTGCTGCATAGTCCCTTGAAGACGAACTCAGTTTGCTTCGCCAGTGTAGTGCAGATAAAGACAGCGGACACAAAGCGCATTCCTCGACGAGAGGGCGGGGCGGCAGGACTTTGGCGAATCAAAATAGATTACTTATAAAATACTGAGGTCACTTGAGAAACATGATGGGTACTTAGATCCCTGGTCAAGCCGTACGGCGACCTATGTGGAAAGGGAATGCTAGCGTGCTAGCGCGCTTAGGTTAGACTGTTGCCGGCTTTCATGATTCTGGTAGCTTTAATACTGAGCGAAAAAGGCAGCAGCAAGATTTACTCGTTGTGAGGCCACCGTGAAAAACGACATTATAAAAAACAGCCCAACTGAAGTAAAACTCCTGCTTAGAATCATATGAACTCCAGAAATTGTTTGTTAGGTAGTGCCCTTGCTTGATGTGCAGTACGACTGTACCATGCGAATAAGCGTAAAGATATGAGGCGATTGGATACATATCCCATAGAGAGATTTCCCCACCTCTTTGTTCCTCAGTTTGCAAAAACTCTCACAGCCATATCGGCATGCTCATCGAAGACAACAAAATCATATCAGTTGTTCACACTGCCCTTCGAATGTACTTACACGAAAAGCAGAGTGGCTGGTAGCAGAAACCATGAAAAAGCAGCGCCTCTCATCGCTTCCGGGCACGAGAGTGAAATGTTAGAGGTTGAGGATGGCCAGATGGCAACTGTCTAACGAGGCTGCTTGATATGCAGCATGCTGCACACACGCGAATTGCGCAGGAGTCAAGCTTTTGCAGAAGTGAAACGGCTGTGTAATGTCAGAAGGGGAAAGGTTTTTGAATAAGTAGTTAGTTAAATGCATTCTCTCAATATTCTACTTGATGTGTTTTCTTACGAAGATTCTAGTTAAGATATTTTTGTGCTTATAGAGCTCGCTATGCCGAATTGCTTATTCTTTAGCCTATAACATATTGCTATGTGGGCCAAGACCAAATTTTAGTCTGAGGAATGAAGTGCCCATTTAATTTATTTTACTTTATATTAAACTAAGATATCCTGCAAGCTTCTTCTTTTACCTACATTTGGGAGTATAGATCGAAAACATCCGCATAGTTTGAAGTTACTGCTCTTGCATCATTCATAGCAGGACTACGCATGTTCACTTCACTAATTAAAATGTAGCAAAAAGGTCATGATGCAGAAGATCTGATGCTAGAAACTAGCTCGACCAAGCTCTGGCTTCTATAGATGAAGCATTTTCGCAAATTTGTCACCTTTTATCTAAGTGATGTAAGCTTATCAAGAGGAAAAATTCGATATTTGCGCGCTACAAGCTGAGGTATATTCACGAGACGGTTCGCTTTCGTACCGGTTCGCTTCTCCGCGGTTCGCAGCACGCTATTGGCCGCTTTTCTGCGTGCCGTCAGGAAGCCTGGCATCATGCGGCGAACCACTGAAAAGCTAAGCTGATTCAAAGCGAACCGTATCGTGGATATACCCTCTGGCCCCGACTGGTCCGTCTATGTTTCCTGCCATTCCTAAAGCAACCATCTCGTCATGTGCGTTCGGTAAAGGCCTTAGTGGCGAAAGCTACATTACCCGCAGTCTCGCCGTTTCGCTGTGGCTGTCGGTCGCCAGTTCTGCGCATGCGCGAGGAGCCGGGTGACGTAAGAGCTTCGCAGCTGGTGCGCCGCGCGCCGACCACGGAGCAGACGCCGCTGTCCGACCGTGGAAAGACGAGTGACGTCAGAGTTGAACAGCTGCCGGCGCGGCACGCCGAGCGCGGAGCTGACGTTGCTTGCTTCCGGCCAAGGAGACTGCGCATGCGCGTGGAGCCGATTGACAGCCGCCTTCACCACATGTAACCTCTTTAATGTCTCACACCTAGCCATGACGATAAGGAAAACAACTAGACGTAACCAGGGATATACCTTATCTTTCGTTACGTGTATCCTGGCATAGCAGAGATAAGCCACCGCCAATTTTCTTAGACATTGAGTATCCTGTGCGCTCAGCCATTGGTGTACTGATGTCCCCTTTTATACCGCCTTATCTCATCTACTGCTTGCACGCAGAAACCAATGCCGCGATTGCTACCTCTGTCCCCTAGAACGACTTCGTTGGCATTGGTTTCGGACATCTGCAAATGCTTATTGCTTTGTATTTAATACAGTACCTGGTACTCGCTTTCGTTCCCTCTATGCTGTACACTACGCAGTTTATTATTAGCCTTGACTTTATTTCATATTGCATTTTACTTCTGATTTATCGTATTTGCTTCCATCAAGTGAAGCAGGTTAATTTGCCTTGCTTAGCTTATTGTAATCTGCCTCTAAATGCACTACCCAGTTTTTACCTCCTAATATCTTCCTCGCGTTTTTTAAGTTCAGGTAATGTCGTAGGAAATTCAGGTCTTTTATGCTGTGGCTCTGTTTAATTTCCGCTTTCTTCTGTGATAGCAAATAGATTTGCTATACCGTCAACCTAAAAACGCGGACTTAAGAGAAAGTGGGGCAGAGCTCCGCAAGAAAATTTTTCTCACAAATGGCTTTGGTGTAGAGTCCTAAAAAGTTAAACGCGATCTACCTACCACAGTGTCACGTCAACTTTTTAAAATGGTCTCTACCAGTGGTAATTTTCCTGTATATAATTTATTAGACTCCTTTACAGCATATTATACATAGGGACTGGGGAATTTCGGCTTAAACCAAAAAAAAACTATAAAAGTACACCGAATTCAGTTTTCGAAATTCAGCTTTCACTGGAAAAACGCAGTATTATTTGCATGCAAGGCATAACCAGCTTCCTGTTGAAAACTTCCTGTTGTCCGTGAAAGCTTAAGTGAAGTAAGCAGGAAGCCAGGAGCATGATGCAGCGATGGTATTGTTGGACAAGCTGCGACGGTCTGCAATTTAAGGTATTGCTCCGCTGGCTTAAACCCCTCTGAGGACCGGGAAGCACCACCTCCTCGCCGGCTGATAGCAATGCGTTGTTTGTTCGCTATCATTACCTGCTAAGAGCACTTCGTAGAGTATGTAGGCTAGTAAACTGCATTCAGGACACTGGCACGGAACGTGCATGGGCGTCACGGCAAAGTATGTTTAGGCTGCCGTGACAATTTGGTGGCAGCTCCACCGCTGCCACCAACACGCATACCACGTGATTCTCCGTCCTCGCGCTCAATCCAGCACGACAATACAACAAAAACATGTCAGCAAACTTCAACTTAGATTCTTGTCTGTCGACTGGTTCATTAAACCTGGGCTATATGCTGTAGGTCGTAGAAATCACCAATGTCATCATGCTGCTTTTTTTTTGTTCTTAGTTTAGTAAAGGTGTCAGATAGGGCATCATGTTTAGAACCTTCAATGAGACCGTTCTGTAATCGCACAGAGTTTTTGAGGGCCACGCATGACCGTCGTATAGCGTTCAGCCAGCTGTCATCTTCCTTGAGCGCGGCCGCTAGTTCTTCAGGGGCCTACAGTCTTCCAAGAGACTACGTCCGAAAAGTTGCCGCCGTCATGGCGACCTGTGAGGAGGAGAATCTAGCGGGTTAGTAATAGGCTCCGAGTAGGTAGGGAGTAGTGAATTTCATGGCCTTAGCGACAGTGACCACTGGTCGGCGTAAGAGGTCGGACGCCGTAATTGACCGGGGATGTTTGCTTTTGAATGCGTATATGCCCTGGTCCTTGACGAGAAGTTTAGAGGACATGTCTGGGCTAGAGGATGGTAACCTCCGCCATACCAAGGGGTAAGGCAGATACGCAAGCTGCAAGGCTCCTTCTTTTGGAATATTTTCGAAACAGGAAAAAAAAGGTCCGCCTAGCGAGTCAGCCCTAAAAAATTCGTTCCCACAGCAGCACGAGGCTAGAACGTGTCCCGAAATTACCAGATGAACACCATTCGGCTGGAAGCTTCATTGGAATTTATCTCCAAGCTACTGAGGTGAAGAAGTTCCACAAAACCAAAACCCATTGTTTTCTTTTTCTTTCTACCTTCCAACTCCCCTTACGCAATGAGGTAATAAATAACGTTAAAAAAGAAAGACACCATGGTCGCGCGCTTTATAACTGACCATGACCAACATGAGTCGCAACAAGCCCACATCTCGAGGCAATAGCGCTTACCTATTAAGCTAGAATAATTTAGTTATTTCTGAAGTTAAGATTACAGAAATCGCACTGGCAACTGCGGGCATCAGGCAGAAGTTATCGTTTCATTGGAATACCTTATATCAATTTGAAAGCACGTTTGATAAGAAATTGCAAAATTTAATAAAAAGTCAGTGTAAACACACTTGGATTCCATGAAACTTGTGCAACCTTGCACCGAAACAAATTAAGGGCGCTTAAGGGGCAGGCCTGCTTAGCGCATCCTTATTAAGAGAAGAAATAAGAAAAATTAAGGGTTTAGAAAGCGCACTGTAATTCGTATTACGCCCTTCACGGTGCAATTTATTTTATATCTTAGCCTTATATATTGAACGTCAAGCGCAACAAACTTAGAACTCTAATAGATTTGCGGATACAAAGCTGACTACGAGTATGCGTTCAAAGCTGAGAGCTTACGCTAGTTAAGCTTTACACCATACAATTTTTTTACATGAACCACTCGTCCTGCATCCCCCTAACGGGGTCAGTCAATACTGCAAAATTAGACAGTGCATTCTAAGAACCATTATTTTACATTATAAAAAATAGGAAATCGCTTGCAGCGGCACGAGAGCACGGACTTCCTGCGGTCCAAAACCTTAGCGACTAAAGCAGGTCGGGCCGCTTAATTTTTGAGTTCCTGATCGCGTGTTTCATCTCACAGGCAATGCTTGAGTTGCTGTATTATCCTTAACACTTCATTTGCAGTGCACATAATTACCTTCTCACAATCAGAATTTTACCCACAGCCCTGTAGAATATTGCGCTAATATGTGCGACACTGTGTGATATCTATGTCGCTAACCAGTTGCGTTAGCCTTTATTTCGTTATAGTCTGTTGTCACGTGAGACGTGTCCATGAGTCTCACTTTGATTCCCTCCATACAATTATTGCTATTCTCTTCATAGCGCAGTGAATGTTAACTGCAAAATCGTGATGTCAAAATGGCTCTCTTGCCTGTTTACGCTGCGATTAAGGTTTTCGCTAGTGAAGCTGTGAATACTCAACAGAATGTCAAAAATAAGCTTCATTAGACGTGAGTTTTCTCGTGATCTGACCTGACACTTCTCCAGATTTAAACTATCACTTCTGTCAGTCGCCCCAGCGACTACTTCATACTTGCGTTTGGTTCGAAACTGACGTCTTTCGTAGTTAAATGTTTTATGCCGATCATCACCACAACGCCTCTGCGATTTCTCTACCAGTCCTCTTCACTCCGTATGCTTATTAACAGATAACGCTTGTGCGGGTTGTTTCTTGACATATAAATGTTTTGTTTCACACGCCCGTTTTGTGTCAATTTTATCGCCCACACACTGAGGCGAGAAAACGTTCTTTGCTTTGTTCTTTCATTAAGTTGTCCTTTTCATCCAACAGCGTTGAAATGTTATGATAATACAGACTACTAGAGGCATTCAGCATCTTAAATAGTTGAGCACAACGCAAAACAGGCCATCGTAAGCTACACAAAGAGGTCTAATGTTTGGACAGTACCAAATGTGTGTGGTCTTCCGTTTTCTAATCATTTATTGTTGAAGTAAGAGTTGAATGCACTGGTAATATGTCGCTGAGAATAGCCTCAGATAAAAAAGAAATAGAAAAATCTGTGCTTTCATCGTTTTTAGTGAATGCTGTCTTCCTTCATGTAAAGCGGTCAGGTTGATGCGCGTAGAATTTGCAGGTCGGCCACATCAGTCTCGTACGCGCAACTATACGCCAGCAGAGCACGTTTCCTCTGTTGCTTCCTGTGCTCAACACGTCGAACCTTTTATGGGCGCGAAATGTCAAAAGTGATACGAAATGCGAAAAGCTTTCCTCATTACTTCAAAAGATCATTACGGATGCGTTGTTCATAAGATAATTTATTCAGTCAGCTAACGCAGTTCCAGCATCATTATATTGCAGCTGTGTTGGCTACCATCGAAATGAAATGTCAGATGCCACGTGATGAGGTCCGGGAAGGCACTAGAAAAGAGAAGCGCATGTAAAGCATCCATGTCGCTGTTGACGTAACAACTGTAGCGAAATATTGCTCCTGCAAAACGCGAATTCCTTGTACATGACCGGTACCTTAAGGGCCTGCTAGCTCACTAGTTCTCCTAGAGATACACCGGAAGAAAAAGCATTAGATGCTGATTGCTTTCAACCAACTACATTTATTTCATATTTCATGAACTTGCACGTAAAGTAAGGAATTTACTGTGCCCATTTGTGCTTTCAATGGGCGGTTTAAAGATTCATTTCGGTTTGATGTACTTCAGATATTCAGAGGAAGACAACTCACTTTCAAAACCCAATGTTTTTTCGTGGAAAAAACATTTTGTGATCGAGGTGCCCAAATCCACAGTGGTTTTATTAGAAATGACAGACAACATTTGTACAGAGAAATTTTTCGGACAATACACGCGCTAGTTTTTACTCATCCCGATGGTGGAAAAGACATTAACTTGCACAACGTGATCACGTGCTTGAAATGTAGGAAACAAAGGAATAATAAGGCAAGCCGACAGATCATACTCCGAGAAGTAAAGTGAAGTGTTCTATTTCAGTTTTCACAACGATAGACTTTACGACACATTCTTGTTCTACATCGTGTCAGAGACAGGTTTAGTAGACCTGGCTAATTCAAGCTTCCACAGATAAACTGCATGCACAGTCAAATCAAATCCTTTTATTCAGCATTTTTTTTCCGTAATAAGCCAGGAAAAACACTGGGACAGGAACAAAAAGCTACTATCCTAGTAGCTTGACGGGGTTCCTGCCCCTGTCTTGGCATGGGTAGCAGACAACAGGCACTTAAGTACAAAACTTAAATAACGCCATAATCATACACGCGCTCAAACACATCATCGCATAAGTCATTTACAGGTCAGATTAACAACAACAATAAGACAGAAAACATAAAAAGGATAGAACATTCAAATGCACATTTGTGTCAAATACAGACTTTGCCACTCCGGAATCATAAAAAAAAATAGCAGTTACATGCTTTGTGATATGAGGTATTCTTGCCATTTTTTCTTTGAGATGTTACATATGTCAATATTATTTGCTTCCAATATATTAAGGTACTTCGGTATGTGGTACTGTAGTCTGTATAGGCCATAATTTGTGCGTGAAAAGGTAATTGACCAGAATTCTCTTTTTCTAATGGGATAGGGTGCTTCTGGATTTTTCCTGAGATTACAAAGCTTTATGAAAGTAACGCGGTCGTCTTTTATGGCTTCTTTGTATTTCATAATGAGGTTAAATTGGTGGACATGCTGTAAAGGAAGCACATTAAAGGAGGAAAATAGGACTTGTGTATGGGCATCATAGGGAGCATTTGCTACGTGACGAATGGCTTTCTTCTGCAGCAGGCGCAATTTGTTTATGTTGCGTTGGCTTGTGTCAGCCCAGATAAGGCTACAATAATTGATATGGCGGAGAAACAAGGAATTATAAAGCATAAGTTTAATTTTCACTGGAAGCATGTGCCGGAACCGAGAAAGCAAACCCGTAGATTTCGCTAGTTTTCCTGCCACATGGTCCACGTGCGTATTCCAACTTAAGTTTTGAATAAAGATTACCCCTAAGCTTTTAACTTCACTTGCTAGTTATATTTCCTCTGATCCAAGCTGCATGTCGGGATCCCTAGTAATATTTTTTTGCACAGGCGCAAATAACAGAGCTTTTGTTTTGCTAGTATTGATTTCTAAACCGTTTGCTTTAGTCCACTGAAGCAATTTCATTAGTGTTGTATTTGCGGAAACTTTTAAATCGTTTAAGTCATTCGACTTGAAGAAAAGGCTTGTGTCACTTGTATATATAATTAAATATGCATGTCTGCTAATATTTATTATATAATTTATATAGATGTTAAATAGTATCGGTCCCAATACGCTGCCCTGCGGTACCCCTGCAGTAATATTTAGTACACTAGAACGCCATTAATTAATTACAACACACTGCTTGCGATGATTAAGATATGATTTAAGAAGTGTACCAGAAATACCGCGGAAACCATAATGGTCTAATTTGGTAGACAGGATTGTATGGTCGATTCTATCAAACGCTTTTGAGAAATCAATAAAAACACCCAAAGTAAGTATATTTTCCTCAAAACCTTTAAGCAAAAATTCTTCCTGCATTAAGAGGGTCAACTCGGTAGATCGACCTTTACGAAATCCAAATTGCTGCTCCGAGAGAATGATATGCTTGTCACAGAAAGACATTATTCTCTTGCATATAACCTTTTCTAATCCTTTGGAAAAAAATGGGTAGCACAGAGATTGGCCGATAGTTTGATAAATTGTTTTTGTCACCAGATTTATGTATAACACTTACTCTGGAACACTGCATGCTTTCTGGGAAAGTACCTGCTTGTAAGCAAGCATTAAAGATAAAACAAAGTTGGGGTACTAGAAGGTCGAGGACATATTTTACAGGTTTGATTTCTAAGTCATCAATGTCTGTGGCCTTGCTGTTCTTTAGAGACATGAAAACAGAATATACTTCTTCATTAGTACAAGGCTAAAAAAATGCAGTTTTAGAATTTTGTGAGCTTAAGAATGTTTTAGCGGCATTCCTGTCAACCGCTTGCGAACATGAGGAGAGTGTTGCAAAGTGTTCATTAAATTTTTTCTGCAAGTTCTTCGCCCTCAAGTATTTCATCATTTAGTGTTAAAACGAAATTCACCATTGTGGCGAGTGCCACACTTCAAGAGTTTGCCGAGTTCGCGCCATAAGATATCACTTTTTGTACAGGAAAAAAGATTTACAAAGTAATTGTTTTTAATTTTACATAAAAAGCTTGTTACATAATTCTTGTATTTTTTGAAAGCTGCAAGGTCATCCAGGTTCTATGTTTTTGTGAACTTCTCGTACAATTTTTCCTTCCTTTTTATCATTACAAGACATTCATCTGTCATCCACGGCTTACGCAGTTTTTTACACTTTTTTACCACTTTATGTTTAAGACAGGAATAGTAACATGTTTTGAAAAGGGCCATAAATGTTTCATAGGCTCTTTCAGCACATGTGCATTCAAACACTGGGTCCCAACATATGAGTGAAATTTCGTTTCGGAATATTTCTTGAGTCTCCGGATTTATTTCTCGCAGAGTATATGTCTCCGAACAGAGTTTACTCCTTTTAAGAAAGTCGCCTGCTTTGCAGAACATGTAAATAGGGAAATGATCGCTTAAGCTTGTCGCAATTCTCCCCGACATTGCACAGTCATGAATGTTATTTGTCACAAGTAAGTCTAAAAGGCTTTCGGAGTGATGACTGATTCGTGTAGGTACAGATATAACATTGTGACAAAAATATGAATCAAGAAGTATCTTAAATTCACGTGCCGGCACTGTGTTTTCTAATAAATTAATGTTGCAGTCACCACCTAGAATCAAATGCATCTTATTAACAGTTGCAAAATTGAGCCACTTTTCTAAATAGCCGAAAAAATTGTTTATATATCCTTGAGGGGGGCGGTAAAGGACTACGAAGAGTTTGCTTTTACACTGTAGGGTTAGAACTTCATAGTCGTCATTAACTTCTGAAAATGCTGGTTGCAAAGAACATGAAAATTTTCCCGATACTAACAGCAGCACACCACCGCCACGTCGGTTTTTCCTATTCAAATAAAAAGTTCTGTATCCAGGCAGGCTCAACACATCATCCTCACAAGTGTACCATGTTTCAGTGATCATAACAAAATGAAAACTGAAACGGAATTCACTAAGAAACAGAGTGAGTTCATCTGCTTTGTTTCGCGCGCTTTTGGGCATTACAGTGCAGTATGGTGAGATAGCTACTGTCGAGAGGGCAAGCGATATCTTTAGGTGCAGCCATAAAAACAACAAGAAAAGATAGAAGAGATAAGTTTCTGTCTGCGTAAGGAGTGGAGACAACATTGTGAATCTTGTGCAGATCAGCTTCACAGTCAATTCTTATCACACGAGAGGTTTCCGATTCACGTGCGTACACTCTGCCGTTCTTGACTCATGCAGAACGCCATTTCACGTCACGTTTCCTTCCGATCGTCATGCCTAGCAATTTTTTCAGCTTCGGGCACAGATGCTCGTTTAGAAAGACCGGTTCTTTCACAGAGAAGCCTAGTTCATCTGATTCAAACTTCATCTTTTTTGCTTTTCCAAGAACGGCATCACGCTTCGCACGATTATTGAATACCACCACAATGTTTGAGCCAAGTCCAGTTTCCTGCTGCCTTTCACTGTCACTTTCATTGGATTTATTTCTGTCGGTGGTGGTATTCCGTGTAGGAACCCGATGGCACACTTGAACATCTTGTTCTGTTATTGGCTCTCTGACTACATCGCCAACCTTGGCGAGGATATCAAATAGGTTTTCATTTTCTTTTTGGGGAAGCCCTTTAATTTCAATGTTATCCCGCCTAGAGTACTGCTCCTGTGCAGTGATTCGCAACGACTTTTCATTTGTAATTTTTTCAGTTGTTGAAGCTCATCTGTCATTTCAGCATTAATTGCTCTGAGAGCAGCGTTTTCTTTCTTCAAGTTAGCACACTCCTTTCGGAAGTCCTCAACATCTTGGTTCATGTGTTCTAGACTGGCTTTTAGCTCACGGATTTCTTTGCGCATCTCGCGTTTGAAGTCAGCCAGTTCAGTTCTCATGGCAAATTTCACTGCGCTTGCAAGGCTCAGTACACAAAAATGTTTGACAACAGATGGCAGCAAAGGCAACGGAAAAAACTACCGGCAGGAAACAGCCAAAACTCAAGAGTTCCAACCTGTGAACAAGTCGAAAAATGAGCGTCCGCTCTGTCCGTCGCCTCCGCTGCCAACTGAGAGCTGAGCCGCTGGCGTCATCCTTTTCAAGGCAGGTGAAGCGGACCACGTGGTTCCACGCTGGGCTTGCTGACGCCAGTCTGCGCTGCTGCCTCCGTTAATCAGCTTGATCGGCACTCGGTAAAGGTGAAGGCTGGCCGGGTGCGCCTGTGAACAAGTCGAAAAAATGAGCGTCCGCTCTGTCTGTCGCCTCCGCTGCCAACTCCGGTGCCATCTAGTACCAAATGAAAAGCCTTCGTAGGTGACTTTGTTGAAGTGCCGCTTTTCATCGAAAGACGCATTGATTAAAGCGCGAACAATGAAAAACATGATGACCACTTTCGGAAAAAACAAAATACAAGAAGAAAGACATATTATGCATTTACCATAATGTTAGTCAATTGTGCCTACATGTTCTCACAGGCTGAGATACAAGTATCATGTCAAACCTGTGCCCCCGGACATCTATTCAGGTGATGTGCGATTATCCACACTAAACGAAAGCTATATTTTTCCTCCGTCAGTATTGATGAGTTAAACTTAGTTAATATAAGGTGACATCTTTTTTGCACCATAAAATGAAAGCACATGTCAATCAATTGTCACTCCCTTGGTGGCATGGGTGTATAAAGGCATTTTACACCCCAGTCAAAAGACGCTGCAGGATTCTAAGACAGAAAATTTCTGTAGTCTGCAGTCTTGTCGTATGTTGGGCATGTCTTGTGTAGTCTTTCTTGTCTTCTGTAGTCTGTCTTGTATTTTGTACTCTATCTTCTGTAGTCTGTCTTGTCCCTTGTAGTCTATCTTCTGTAGTCTGTCTTGTTTTGTGTATATTGTCTCGTCTTCTGTAGTTTGCCTTGTCTTCTGTAGTGTGTCTTGTGTAGTGCTCGTATGCTGTGTCGCAGTCGTTACCGTGTCACCTGTCAATTAACACAGGCTTTGTGTATTCTGGAGCGGGCAATGTACAAAAATGCACAGCTTGTTAATGGTCGCCGATCAGTTAAGACAAGATTTGTGCATTCCATGTAATTCATGAATAAACCATTATAATTGAAATGTAAATAATCAATTTCTATTTACTGTTAAGTACTTTTTTTCAGGCTTGCTGATGCACGCTGTCCGGCTTTGTCCTGGCCGCAGGTTCCTAGCTACATCGCCCATGAGCCAAGAAATGTGGTCTTTTGTCTGGGCTGAAAAAAGAAAAATGGAGATCACTGCAGCTACCCACACAAAAAGAATGTGAAAGCGTTGACACCTCGACACTGCTCGCCTTTCAAATTTGGCGCCATGGTTGTCTTCTTACTCACTTGATTGGTTATCGATTAACACTTATTTTACCCTAATTTAAACTCAGCAACCATTTTGAGTTATCAAATTTTCTGCCATGCATCGTTCCCGCCCACTCACTAAATACCCGCCCAGTCTATTTACCCGTCCATTACCTTTTGCTTCTCATTAATTACCTAATTGCCTCTAATTTATCATTCTTTTTTCTGTCTCCTGGTTACGTATCGTTCACTTATCACCGGTCACGTGATTTCCCATTTCGAGTTTTCAAACTTGGCACCACCCTTTGGCTCCATCCACACTTCCTGTTTATCAAATTTGGCTCTACGCTGTAGCTCCGCCTACTTCCGTCGTTTTCAAATTTTGTGGCACTTTTGCTCTAGCCCGGCCACTGTTTGTACATTTTTGTGGCTCTAATTTATAATCCGATTTCGAAATTTTTTTTCACGCAGCATCCTCACATCATCCTCTACCAATTAAAACCGCTCGTTTGACGCTCTCTTCTGAGTTGCCCACAACTGCTGCGGACATGATCCCCGGAAACATAGCTTAGTAAAGTTCTCAATTTATTTAAAATGTTGTAATACAGAACAAGGCTCACAACTGGGCGAGTTGGCACTGACTCACCTTAAAACCGTTCAGAAGACACAACACAGGAGAAGACATGAGCACAAGAAGAGGATGGACTAACAATTGAAATTTTATTGAAGCAAAGCCGCAAAAGAAGACCAGCAAAGAGATGCGTGCGCACGATACCCTAAAGAAGTGAAAGGGCGAAATGCAATCGAATGTCACTGGGATACTAATGAATCATCTAAAAAAGCAAATTCCTTAAGGGGAAGATTTACCTATGGCTTAGCCAAACGTGCCCCTAGCGTTACCGATGTAGTAAGCCTCAACTCTCTACCGAGATTTTTCGCTCTGTAAACCACTGGTGTGTTGCGGAAATTCGGCGTGCAAAGAAAGAGGTCATCCTCAAATTTGAATTCATAAGATTGAGCGTGCAGTGCCAGATTAGAATATGCCTTCCCCTCTATAGAACGAAAGTGCTCAGTCAGGCGCAAATTCAGGCATCTGCCTATCTGCCCATTGTAGTTGCAGCCATAAGGCAGTGGAATGCAATAAACACCATTAATTTTGCAAGTGGTGAACCTTTTTTTATGTGACACTGTCCATTGTGGTGATTACCCATAGTTTTATCAAGCCTTTTTCGCAAAGGCTTCTTATTTTGCACTTAGCTGTTAAGACAACAGCAACTTTGTACTTTGCCGCGACTTTCTTAAGACCGTGTGAAATACTGTGGAGTTAAGGTATATCAGCATCATCCGAGTATGTGTTCCTTTCCATCGAGCTAGTGAAAACGCGCTCTGACAGGCTGGTGAGATGAGCAAGTGGAAACCCAGCTGCCATTAGCTTGAAAACTTGCTATGAGATTGCGTCCTCAGCACAGTGGTGGCATGACTTATGTAAATCTGACGTCATGCACGCGATTGCACACCCATCAAGTGTTTCCATCTTTACTGACCTTAGCCAGCGACAAGTACACCTTTTCATCATCCTTCCCCAGCCACGATTGGTCCGACTCGTACCTAAAAAGAGGCTTCCCCGATCTTGGACTGTAGCCCCAACAAACATGGTCGTCCACAAAGCGCAGGTGTGAATCACGAAACTGCTAAAGGTTCTGCTTAGACAGTTCTGACGTAAAAGATGTGGCCTTGACCGCATGCCTTAAAGACTCCTAAAACATCTTATGCCAACTTATCTGAACCCTCCATGTCCAGGAAATTTAGGTAGCAGTGAACATAACAAAATGCTACTATACTGAGGTCATCCATACAGGGCTCTAATGCCTTATCGACTTTATAAGAAAAAATGTTGCTGCGCAAAAGTACGACCTTGGTGTAAATATCGCCCTGACAAATGACATATGTGGATTTGCAGTAAAAGGACAACAGCCCAATGAAGCTAGCAACCGAAATCACGCAATCTTCTGTAAAATCTGTTCATTGTCCATCCAGATGCAGTCTCGCACACGCTTTAGAAGTCTATCATGTGACAAGGAATAGTAAAGGTCCTCCATGTCGATGCTCACTGTAGAACACCTGCCAGGTGGCTGTCCACAACAAACTAGAACTCCACAGCACTCCACTTTTGCGAGTTGGAAGGCCGGTATTTACACTAGAAATCGGGCGTATAAGAGGGTTTCAGCTTGCGCCGTTCCTCCACGAAATTTTTCTGTCCAGAGTCGATACGGCATCAAAGCCCTGTTTGGAAGACCTCGGCATAGTAGCATTTCGTTATGTTGATGGCTACCTAATTTTTTTGACAAGGAGGGCTCAGAGAAGTATGCACAAGACGTTTTAGAAATCTTTAATTCATGCGGTCAAATCCTATCTTTTGTATACGCAATTCAATATAAGTGATGAAAGGCACTTCATATGCTTTAACCGGCACCTATTTAAAAACCTTTCTAAAAAGCAAGCGTATGGAAGAAAAACACATTCCCAGTTAGATGCAATGGTGGTAGATTCCTGGCGATGATGAAGCGCACCAATAGCCGTGTTCGAGGCTCTGTGGGAAATATGTATTCACTGTCAGCAAGAGCCTCGAACACGACACATAATACAAAATAATGGCCCGCGCTCTTCTTTGAATACGCAATTCAATATAAGTGATGAAAGACACTTCATAAACTTTAACCAGCACATATTAAAATCCCCTTTGAAAAGCATGCGTATGTAAGAAAGACACATTCCCAGTTAGAGACAATCGTGGTAGTTTCCTGGCGATGGTGAAGCGCACCAATAGTGAGGCTGTGTGGCCAATATGTACTCACTGTCAGCAAGATCTTCGAACACGACACTTAATACGCAATAATGGGCAGCGCTCTTCTTTGAATACGCAATTCAATATAAGTGATTAAAGAGACTTCATAAACTTTAATCAGCACCTGTCAAAGACCCTTCTGAAAAGCTTGCGTATGGAAGAAAAACACAATCCAAAGAGAGGCCATGGTGGTAGCTTTCTGGCGATGATGGAGCGCAGCAATTAAGCATGTTTGGGGTACCGGTGACAATATGTCGTCACTGTCAACTAGAACGCTAAACACGACACTTAATACGCAATAATGAAGCGCGCTCTGGTTTGAAGGCGCAATTCAAAATCAGGGATGAAAGACACTTCATAAGCTTTAAGCATCACCTATAAAAAAACCCTGCTGAAAAATATGCAAAAACGTGCTACGGAAGAAAAACACATTCCCAATTAGAGACTATGGTTTTATTTTACCGGAGATGATGCAGCACACCAAGTGAGCATGTTTGGGGCCTCGGTGACATGTAGTCAGCCTCAGCCGGAACCCCAAACACGGCACTTAATAGGCACTAATGGGCCGCGCTCTTCTTTGAAGGCGCAATCCGGTACACTTGGTGAGACTTCGTAAGCTGCAACCCTCACCAATAAAAGAATCGTGCAGCAAAGCATGCAAAATAGTGCGAGTGAAATTTGCACATTCCCCAATGAGAGCCCATAGTACAGCGGTGGTGTGCCTGAATCCTGGAGGCTGCTACTCCTTGCTCACTCGACGCTTGGTGTCGCTGCAGTTGAACCGGTCTGATCTCGCTAAGTCGAGTTCATGTAAACTTGCACTGGCCGATTTGGATTGACCATGCTCAGCCCGCCCCACGAATCGACCCGACGCTATCGGGTTCATTTAAACAGGGCTCATTTAAACGTAGCGATTAACCCACTTTCACTGAGGCACTTACCCATCACCTGCGATTTCACGCTATATTCGTGCCACTCTTTATGGCAGTGCAACAGCCCACAGCAAGGGGAGAAAGGACCGTCTTCTTCCTTTTCCTGCTCAACCTCTGCTGCACTGCAACTGCGACGCCATGAGAACCGGTACAAGCCAACGTTCGCCTCTGGCTCCAAGCTAGTGAAGCCAGAATCTGTCGAATCGGCATCGAAGAATCGGTTCTTTGATGAATCTTTGGTCGAGTATTGCTCTTTTTTCTCTTATTTTTCTCCTGACCAAGCACATTTCCGCCAGAATTCTCAGGACATCAGTGCAGGTGCTGTACATTGTACGCGTGTAAGCGTTGGTGCACCCTGTCTGCAGAAAAGAGCTCGCGGGTGGTAACAACGTGATGTCAAAGTTTCATGGCGTGGCTAGCAAAATCATTCAGTTTTGCTTCTGAACCGGTTTCGCATGTGTCGAGCGTTCCCCAATCGTCTTTCTTTTCCCAATTAGAGACGCCTCGGTATGCACCCCGCCTAGTCGCACCTCCTGCGCTATGCTGCCAAAAGTAGCATAAACGCTCCGAAGGGGCGCTATATAAATGCACATATAAAATATATAAAGACATGTAAAATATAAAGACATATAAAATATTAAGACATAAAATGCAAAGACATAAAATGCAAAGATATATAAAATATAAAGATGTATAAAGAAGAGAGTGAAACTGGGCGCATAATGAGGCTTTCCTGTATTAGGTATGGAATGATCGCTTTCAATCCCGTGACGTCATGACAATTCAAGTGTGCTTCCCTTTTTTTGGGTACAGAAAGAGCATACCTGGCTCGCGTGGTCATCGTGTGGTCTTTTTTTTTTTGGTATTAAATTTCAATTTTGACCATTTTTTTAAATATACCAATAACAACAACTTTGTCCAGAACACTTGGAAGTCGCTTGAGGAATGTAGAAATCTGCGTTCAAAGTCACCATCAATATCAACAGGACCGATCTCAGTGCTTTCGCAAACGCTAAGGCAAAACGCTAAGGAAAAACGCTAAGGCGCCCGTGTGCTGTGCGATGTCAGTGCACGTTAAAGATCCCCAGGTGGTCCAAATTATTCCGGAGCCCTCCACTACGGCACCTCTTTCTTCCTTTCTTCTTTCACTCCCTCCTTTATCCCTTCGCATACGGCGCGGTCCAGGTGTCCGCCGATATATGAGACAGATACCGCGCCATTTCCTTTCCCCAAAAACCAATTATTAGTATTATTAATGAATTCAGAATCCAACCCCCTCGCCGAACACTGCGAACGCGCCGACCACCGGCTAGCCTTCAAGGAGGCGAGCATCTTGGCCGTGTCGTCGCCTCTTGACCGAACCTGTTCAAGAGGCGACATGTGGAGTCATGGCACATCCGGCTCACAAAGGAGGAAATGAATAGGACTCCAGGAACGCTCCCGTCCGCGTACTTTAGTGGACTGTGCCACGTGCTAACAAAAAACAGCAACCCTCTGCTGCTGCTGGCACACTTTAGTCACCCCTGAAGAAGGGACCGAGTCGGTCCCGAAACGTTGGGCTAAAAAAAATATTGGTTGGCGTCACTTTTCTCTCACTACAGCAACTTCTGTAATTTTCATGCTAACAATTACTAATATAAACCACAGTACTATCACGGTGGAAAGAAACGCGAGCAGCGGAAAGCTTTACTTTCGGCACAATCAGCGCAGCCTAGCGTCGGCACGCTGGCCCGAGGACTCGTGTCCAACTCCGATATGCTTGGCTGTCGCTAGGCAGATCGGCGCTTTCAGTCGGCGCCGCCGTAGCGCTAGGATCTTGTTCCGGCCGGCGCTATCGCGCCGCGTGTGTTTGAGCTCAGACAGGACCAGTGGACGATAAGCTTTGCTTGCTGCTATAATAATAATAATTGGTTTTGTGGGGAAAGGAAATGGCGCAGTATCTGTCTCATATATCTTTGGACACCTGAACCGCGCCGTAAGGGAAGGGATAAAAGAGGGAGTGAAAGAAGAAAGGAAGAGAGGTGCCGTAGTGGAGGGCTCCGGAATAATTTCGACCACCTGGGGATCTTTAACGTGCACCGACATCGTACAGCACACGGGCGCCTTAGCGTTTTTCCTCCATAAAAACGCAGCCGCCGCGGTCGGGTTCGAACCCGGGTTCGAACTTGCTGCTATGCCGGAAAGTAAAATACGGCATGATTTAATGCTGGCAATATAATTGGGCGTATAAGCGAACAGAAGTGTTGAGTGCAAGCCAGATCATATTGGGTTCGTAGATCTGCATCGAAAAAAAATGCAAAGGTTAAAGAAATAAGAACGATGACTGAAAGTGATGCTGCACATGCCTGTTATATTCTACGCTGTGGGAGCTGAGCTACCGGCAGGAGTTTCATCACATTGAAAAGAACACCATGCCAAGAGAGTCTGAAGCCGACAAGATCGATATGATCGCTTCATACCGCCAAGAAATTCATCAGAGAAGAATCGCGGAGATTACCGGAAGGGCGCTTTAGACAGTCAGCACAGTTTTGAAAGCCTACAAAACTGAAGGTAGACTCTTGGACCTTCCTCACGGTTCGCGGCCACGTTCCACAGCCAAGGAGGTACACCTACTGATCGTTGCAGCCGCCGTAGACAACCCTTTTTTAACAGAGCAGCAGATTAAAAACGAGTTCGGACTAAACGTGGATGCCCAAGTTGTTCGACAGGGCCTTCACGAAGCGGGCCTTCGAAGCTGGACAGTTGCAAGAAAACCTTTGCTTTCGGATCACCACAAAGCCGCCCGTCTACTGTTCCCACAATTGCATAAGGATTGGACAGTGGACGATTGGGGACCGGTGATGTCCACAGATGAGAGCACATTTACAACAAAGTGTAACGAAAGACTGGAAGTGTGGCGTCAAGACAAACATCGGTAAGCCTTTGTATCCCGCGTTCTTGAATTCCTATCCTGTTTATAAAGACATCGTCATGAATTCGTTCATTTAGTGCTAGTGAGGTAAGAGAAGGATCAAAATGTAACGAATATGAACCGACTACAATTGTTACATGAGGTTGCGATTGCCGAGTGCTTAGAGGACATAATATTGTCATATGCATTTTGCGAACTGCGTCGGTGGCATGGGTGTTGCTCCTTCATAGAAAGTCGAGGAAGAAGAATTGTGTTTGTGCGTGCGCGTGGACTACTTGTGGGCCAGCGGTATGTGGTCTTATTTTGCACCCTGGACATTATATATGATTTCAATGTGTTCAAGTCAGCAACATGTTCTGCAGTTACCTTAGCTGCTTTTCGGTTGCTGGACGTCATGAATTAACGGCACAAAGCGCTTTCTGAGCGAACTAAAAAAAAACATATTACAGTCACACCGTGTTCCCTGTTTTAGTGCTCTGTGCCTACTTAAAAAAAATATACAAGTGAATTTAGTTACAGCAGCAATTCTGCTAAACACGTTATACCATTTTGAAGCGCGTAGCCCAAACTAACTTTTTTTTTTCAATTTTGTGCAGCTTTGATCCCGTCTGCTTCAAGCGAACAGGCCTGAGCGGGCGCTGATCCGTGAATGTGTGGTTAGCCATCACAGCCGATGGCTTGGGCCCCTTACTGTAATGTAATTGAGCAGGTTGTCGTGCCGTGTGCTTTTGGTGGACCATTCAAGGATGGGCTGTTTTATTATCAGCATGACCTTTCTCCAATTCATACTTCACGCTCCGTGGAAAGCTTGCTAGAGAACCTTGCGAGCCGTAAACTTCCGTGGCCAGCGAAACAAGCAGGCATAAATCCAACTTAAAATGCCTCGGGAATTATAAAATCACGCTTGTCCCGACTTCAGCTGCGTAAAATGAACAAAGACTCCCGTTGGGCGGTTGTTGATGCCGAGTGGGAAAGGCTTCGCGGCCCTGAACTAGCCACAGAACTGTTGGCCTCTATGCCGAGGCGCATGGAATCTGCCATTCTTGCCGAAGGAGACTTTACCAAACACTAATTAATGCACATGTTTTTGTAGAGCAGTTGTGTTTTGTGATAGGTTCAGGATTTGTGCCAGCTTGAGTTTTTGTTTGAGGCATTCAATAAATGTGCTATGGCCTGGAAGACATTTACGCTTGAGTTCTTACAAGAACACAGTCATCGTGACAGCATTAAAGCGCGCCGTATTTTACTTTCCAGCATATCAGCAAGCAAAGCTTATCGTCCACTGGTCCTGTCTGAGCTCAAACACACGCGGCGCGATAGCGCCGGCCAGAACAAGATCCTAGCGCTACGGCGGCGCGGCCTGAAAGCGCCGATATGCCTAGCGACAGCCAAGCATATCGGAGTGGACACGAATCCTCAGGCCAGCGGGCTGACGCTAGGCTGCGCTGATTGTGCGGAAAGCCACGCTTTCCGCTGTTCGCTTTGCTTTCCACCGTGATAGTAGGTACTTGTCTCTAAAGCACCTTTCTAAGACAACAGCGTATTCACTAGACGCGCCTTTGTGAATTCCAAGCCATCGAACTGGCGTGGCGGAGTGGCTAGCGTGCTCATCTCACACTCCGGAGGTCCTGGCTCGATTCCCCAACTCCACCAATCTCCTACTCTGTTTATTTATTAATGATTCTAGGATATTGCGCTCACGGCCAACGCCGCCGAAACCGGCTTTTCTGAGACACGTGGCCCTTAACGGTTAAAGCTCGGCAGGTATGCGCTTACTCGAGGCAGGGTCAATTTGAGTCAACCCACCACGTGCAGCCTAGTTAACCGGACTCAACCGGTTATCAACTGATCTCCGTTATCTAAGTGATGTAAATATTGATCCAGTGTTTACACCTTCCCCAGTTAGGGAGAGGAGAGGACATAAAACCTGACGCAAGTATTGCTTCTTCGATGATGTTTGATGTCTCTTTGATAACAGAAAACATGTAAAATGCACTTCTGCCGCTGCACCCCTTCTTCGCCTGACATACTGGGCTCGAACCCAGTGTGCATTTATGGCCTAAAAATGCACTTAAAAAAACGGAAACATCAAAGTGGCCGTCCGCGAAACGGGCGTATGTCAAACGACAGAGCGCAATTAATAAATTTTTCAAAGAAGGTGCATCTACTTTTCTTGTCGCTACTCATTGATACGCGGAATGAACGGCAATGGTAATAAGTCGAGAGTACCCTTTAAAACTAAGTAGGCACGCGGTAGCACATAAAATTCGAGAGGACACTTAAGATCCGCCTTAAGGGTATGACGCGATAGCGTAGTGTGTTCGGCTTTTCACTCTGAGCAGCTTAACACCTCTCAGTGCATATTTAATTCTTCAGTTGTTTCAATTATTTCATTGATGAAGTACATAAACTAAATTTTCTTAATTAGCATCATCAAGCATACGTTTTTTTTCATTCTGAGCATTTTGGCACCTCGTCAATCATCAAAAATTACCGTGACACCACAAATAGACCACAAATTACCATGGACCACAAATTACCATGGACCCCAGATTGCGATGACAATTTTTTTTTACGCAGCCCCCGATTACTCCCGACACGCGACACTTATTACGCCCACGGTTTTTCGACCGAACGAGCTTTGTACGCTATCGAGTAAAGTCCACTCGCTCATTCACGCATGAAACGCCCATAGGTAGCTGTGCCCCACTGTATATACGTTAATACTCATCGCATGAAGCACCTTAGGAAAGCGAACGACCCCCAATACCGCCGACGTAGCCATTGCATCTATGCTTCATTTATGGATACCTTAGTACTCAACACGGGAAGCTATGAAGGTAAACGGTCAGGTGCACACATAACCTAATAACTAATCGGAAAAAATGTGAGCCTTGAACAGTAATTGAGACTGTCCTCATTGGTGTCCATGAAATAGCTAAAATAATGAACATTTTCAGGGGTGCGTAATCCAACCAACTCCACTTTTTCTTCAAGCGCAGAAAACTTGGAGATAGAGAGAGAGGAGGGGGCTAAACATTTATTAAGAGCATAAATACTGGATGGGTTCAGTACGAGAACCATTTGGTCGCCATCATAATCCGGCTCCTCTCAACCGATTTCTGGTCGAGGGGACTGTGGCTACGAAGGGTTGCCTCCCAGCGCTCATATGTCGGATCGGGACTGCTGTCGAAGTTTGGATTTTCTTGACATTCCCAAACTGTGTGAAAGTGTGTGCCAACTTCTCCACAGAAAGGGAAGGACGAATCGCATGTGCCTGGGTACCGTTTACGCATCAAGTAGGGATTGAAAATTGAAATCGGTTGTTGGACAAAGGAAATGGCGCAGTATGTTTCACATCTCGGCGGACACCTGAACCGCGCCGCAAGAGAAGGGATAGAGGTGGGACCAAGAGAAGAAAGGAAGAAATAGGTGCCGCAGTGAAGGGCTCCGGAATAATTTCGACCACCTGGGGATCTTTGACGTGCACTGACATCGCACAGCACACGGGCGCCTTTCCGCTTCGCCTCCATCGAAACGCTGCCGCTGCGGAGTAGGGACTGGGAAGAGTATTAGTTTGTAGTTGCCTTATTATGTGCTCTTCAAATTTGCTACAAAAAGTTCGGCTCTGGATTTGAAGAGCACATATCCAGGCGACTAGACTAGCTCAGCTTATCCAGGATATACATAGCGAAACCTGTCGGCGTTCTTTGTGTTCTTTGGCGTGGGCGTAGACAAAGTCCTAGACCAATGATTGAGGAAAGGAAGGGAGCGTAACTGGCTCCCTGGGTCAGTCTACGCCTCATTCGCGCATTGATGTACGTGGAGGTGGTGATAGCTAGAGATGCAGGCTGCAAGCAATAATGCTGACAACGTTGTGGCAGACCTGCGGCATTGCAGCAATAGGCCGCAGCGTTCATTGGGTGCCCAACCCCTCTACCCGCCGCGGTGGCTCAGTGTTAAGGGCTCTCGGCTACTGAGCCGGACTATCCGGGTTCGATCCCGACCACGGCGGCTGCATTTGGATGGAGGCGAAACGAAGGCGCCCGTGTATGCGATGTCAATGCACGTTAAAGATCCCCAGGTGGTCGAAATTATTTCGGAGACCTCCACTACGGCACCTCTTCCTTCCTTTCTTCTTTCACTCCTTCCTTTATCCCTTCCCTTACGGCGCGCTTCAGGTGTCCGCCGAGATGCGAGACAGATACTGCCCCATTTCTTTTCCACAACAACCCATTTATGTTAACCCCTCGCGATCAACCACTAATTTAACGGCCACATGCCAGGGTGGCAGGGTGTGCGCGATTAAAGAATTAAGTTGGGCTAGTTGGTGCTTTTGATCCACAGGCTGCGACATGTTGCTAGCGCTAAAATACACACAAAGGACAGAGAGCATGCAGAAACACACAGGACAGAGGCTAGACATCAACGGTCGTTTATTGCACACGTATGGGAAGAAATCACTATGTGCTTCTGCGCATGCTCGGTACACAATTCATATCTGATTAACACGATCGCTGGTTATCGCCGACGTATCGAGTACAAAAAAATAAAAGCTAAATTCCAAATAGATTGAAGCACGCGCTTTTTGCAGGTACGCAATTTCTTTACTCGTGAGGGCTATTGAAAGGGTGATCACGAATTTTTCTCCAGCTTTGTTGATACAAAAAGCCTCAAATAATTTCCTAACTACCTTCTTGTCGAACCGCTTCAGCACGCGAGTGCTGCGAAAAAGAGGGGTGCACTGTTCCTCCTCTATTTCACCATACTTCATTGTTTTGCACTTGCGGCGATGGGCCGCCAACTGGCCAACTCCCATAAGCGCTTCGACTGTTGTTCGATGCTTCCGCAATTTTTCATTCGGGCACTGGCCCGTCTGGCCTATGTAGCACTTGCAACAAGACCGTGGTATCAGGTAGACCACTCCAATGATTCCGTTAACAAACCGCGTGGCGCGCTTAGTTCCACAGGCTATGGCTTCCTTTGAGGTGTTCCCCATGCTGCACATCCTGGACATTTTGAGCGGCGCCGAGAAAACGACGCGTACGCCGCACTTTCCCGTCACATTTTTCAGGTGATGGGACAGGCCGTGCATGTATGGCACACACGCTGGACGTCCCTGGGGACCATCACTGCTGAGGTGTCCCGACTTACGTCCATGCATTACCTCTTTGACAACGCTCTCGGCGACGGACGTGAGAGCGCTGCCTGGGATGCAAGCGCTTCTCAGACGGAGAGCCTGTTGTTGAACGCTTAAGTTCACCTTGTGTTCGCATGATTTCTGAAGGGCAGTTCAAAGCTATCCCTCTCTTAAAAATTTTTGAATGGGCCGAATTATAGATTAGGATTGGCTTTTTTGACCGAGCACAATATGTCTCAGCACTCCCACGTCCGTCGCCGAGAGCGTTGTCAAAGAGGTAATGCATGGACGTAAGTCAGCACACCTCAGCAGTGATGGTCCCCAGGGACGTCCAGCGTGTGTGCCATACATGCACGGCCTGTCCCATCACCTGAAAAAGATGACGGGAAAGTGTGGCGTACGCGTTGTTTTCTCGGCGCCGCTCAAAATGTCCAGGATGTGCAGCATGGGGAACACCTCAAAGGAAGCCATAGCCTGTGGAACTAAGCGCGCCACCCGGTTTGTTAACGGAATCATTGGAGTGGTCTACCTGATACCACTCTTTTGTGGCAAGTGCTACATAGGCCAGACAGGCCAGTGCCCGAATGAAAGATTGCGGAAGCATCGAACAACAGTCGAAGCGCTTATGGGAGTTGGCCAGTTGGCGGCCCATTGCCGCAAGTGCAAAACAATGAAGCATGGCGAAATAGAGGAGGAACAGTGCACCCCACTTTTTCGCAGCACGCGCGCGCTGAAGCAGTTCGACAAGCAGGTAGTTAGGAAAATATTTGGGGGTTTGTATCAACAAAGCTGGAGAGAAATGCGTGATCACTCCTTCTATAGCCCTCACGAGTAAAGAAATTGCATACCTGGCAAAAAGCACGCGCTTCAGTCTATTGGGAATTTAGTTTTTCTTTTTTTGTACTCGATACGTCTGCGATAACCAGCGATCGTGTTAATCAGATATGAATTGTGTACCGAGCATGCGCTGATGCGCACAGTGATTTCTTCCCATACGTGTGCATTAAACGACAGTTGATGTCTAGCGTCTGTCCTTTGTGTTTCTGCTCGCTGCCCTTTGTGTGTATTTTAGCGCTAGTAATATGTCGAGGTCTGTGGTGTGCGGGCTGCCTATCCGGTGTGCGGAACGGACGCACTCAACGTTACAGACGCCAAGCCGCGTCGACTTGCCCGATAAACCACAGCTTTTGCACTCTAACCAGGTTCACCAGAAGTTAAACCGCAGCTATTTTTTTCTGTCGCTAATATTGACAATTGGTTGCCGGGGAAAGCAAATGGCGCAGTATCTGTCTCACGTCCCGGCTATAGTGTCTAGAAGGTTTTTTTCTAGGCACTATATCTCAGCGGACACCTGAACCCCGCCGCAAGGGAAGAGATAAAGGAGGGAGCGCAAGAAGAAAGGAAGAAAGAGGTGAAGTAGTGGAGGGCTCCGGAATAATTTAGACCACTTGGGTATCTTTAACGTGCACTGACATCGCACAGCACACGAGCGCCTTATCGTTTCGCCTCCATGGAAACGCAGCCGCTGCGGTCGAGTTCGAACCCAGGAACTCCGGATCAGTAGCCGAGCTCTCTAACCACTGAGCCACATCGGCGGGTGAATTAATAATTGGCAAATCAATTTTTAGGATTTCGTAACTGTGATTACCCTTCGCGCTGTGCTTCAAGGAATTGTGGCCTTCGCGCGGGCGTTTCAAACATCGTCAGTTTGGCGAGCGCGCTGCAGCGCCCACCAGTTTACGTCGTTCGGAGGCGCACGTGTCACGTGATCTTCACTTCCCGTCGGCTCTGAGGGAGCGAGTCGCGGTGAGCAACACTGTGCTTTCAGGACGCGAACCACAGTTCAATCCAAAATATGTCTAAGCGCTAGCTAAATTTCATGGTTCACACAAAAAAAAATTCATTCACGAGTTTTTTGATGCCTCCTTGAGCAGATTGGAATTGAAGAAGACAGCATGCTATTACTACTTCAATCTCTTGCGCTTTGTGAGAGCTCTGGTCTTTAGTTTTACTTCATACAGTGTCATCCAAAAGCCCGACGATTTGATAGTTGTGGTACAGGTTGCTTTAGCGGCGGCAATTAGGACAACATTAAAGCTTCTCAACTTCGATGCATCGCGGTTGCTGGACGCGGGTAGGAACTTGAAGACGAACATCATGATAATGATCATGATAGAAATCTACTCCGCCATTTGTAATAAGGGAGTAATTACTCATTGACAATTGAGTATCACACGTCTGCTCTACCTCAGGGGTTCCACTAAACATTTGACCAACACAGCTCTTACTTGTAGGTATTGATCATTCGCCCTCGCCCTACCATCAATATCGCATGCATCAATGATTATGCCCTTTTCAGGAAAGCTTTATCCGCTTTTATGTTTGTTGATGACGTGGCCTGAGTGTTGCAACAATTTTTCATTTATAATGCTCAAATGAAGCCATGACATTTTGAACTTCGTTTCAATCCTGTAACGTCATAAAAAATTATATGCTTAAGTAGTCGGCTTTGAATTTTTTTTCTCTTTTTGCATGGCTGTCTGCCCTTATGCCTTCGTACTCGTGAAAGAACCAATTTGAGCTGTGCATTTCGTTATCTACATTTTTCAATTTTTGATGATTGTTGCTAATATTTTGCCGGGCTTTTAATGGTTTGGTACTGTTTACTCCAATGTTTTTGCAGTTTGGTTACTAATGCTGTTTTTTCCCTAAAACCTGCTATATGCAACTTGCTCCTCTTCAACCAAGATTCGTTACAAATTTTCACTGCAAATGTTCACCCCACTCCCATCTGCAATGCTTCGGCGATTGAGGGTATTGTAAATAAATAATTAAATAAGCTTGCCGTAACTATCAGGTCAGTGGGTAGAGCGACAGTTCCGGTGAAGCGGTGGTGCCGGGTTCGAATCCCGAACCAGAACGAATTTCTCTTTAACTACGACGTTTCTGAGAAAGCTGCATAGCTTTCCTTTGTAGCCGTATGGCTGAATTCATGTGCATGTCAATGACTAGTTACTCCCTTATTACAAATGTACTCCACCTAGGGGTTTCCCCTAAACATTTGACCAACATCGTCATGATTTGTCAACGAAGGCAATAAATCCGCAATGCTGGCTTGACCTGTTGTTAACATGCGCTGAAGCGGAGAGAGAGGTCACTAACACTTGCATTGGAACAAAAATAGAATAATTGGTACAACAATGCACGTTCGTAGGCTTTAGCGCTGATTTGTTAGTGATGGGACAGTTTCATGTCACACGCAACTCACTATGAGGGAAAACTTTAAAACGCTCTGCTCTCACAGTACTCTTCCGAGATGCTGTTAATCAGGAATAAAACACTTTCACAAGTCGCTTATCTTGAACTTTTCAATGCTTCGTCCGCGCCATTTTCTTCACTCCTCAAATACCACATTTCGTGTTGGGGCGTCACTACAACCGGAAGGCGAATAAATGCCACTCACCAGCCAGACAACTAATGCCAGCGAATGTTGAAGGAAATACAGTTCACGTTAAGTATAGTTTCACCTAAGGCACCTTAAAATCACATGTCGATAGTCTCATGTCTTCTGGAAAAGCGATCGTACCCTAATTTTAGAAACTCGGCATACACTCTGAATAATTGAAGTTAACATTTGTGTCTTTCGCCATCGTTGCTTGCGCGCATCTCTCCCTGCCAGGCTGCTCCAACTCGTCAGTAATACAATATTTTTGAACTTGCGCTTTTTTTCGCGAATCACATGCCGCAAGACATACGGTGTTACCAAGTGTTGCAACACAAGCCAATGTCTTGTCTACGTCTAAGTCTTTGGCTGTCTATGAGGTCTTCAATCCTTTTCATGATGTTTATTTATTTATTTATTCAAGGTACCTACAGCGCCTTGAGAGGCATTATTGTAGGGGGGGGGGGGGGTAAGTACATTAACAGTAAAATTCAATACAGCACAAGAGAACAAAACAGAAATAAATGTTACAGAAAAATGATAAGAACTTCCAAAAGATAAAAGCATTCTGATTGCACCCGAGACACAGAACCAACACTGACAGCAGCATAATCAGAATATTGCAAGGTCAATTGCTGCCTGGAAATTCTCGCTCTCAAACACTTCATTAGGCAGCAGATTCCAGTCACTTATTGTGTTGGGAAAAAATGAATATTTAAATGTATTGATCCGGCAGTTATACCCTCTAATTTTCATGGTATTGTCCCTTCTACTCGAAACGTAGTGAGGTTGCCTTAAATAGAGGCTTTTATTAATTCCTGTTTTATTATTGTGAATGTCGTACAAAAACTTTATTCTAAAAACTTTTCTTCGGTGGGATAATAACTTCCAACCAAGAGCTTCCCGAAGTTCAGAACCTCTAACCTTAAAGTTGTAATTCCCAGTTACGAACCTTGCTGCCCGCTTCTGAACTCGTTCTAGCTTGTCCTTTAAAATATTTGTGAACGGGTCCCAACATACGCATCCATATTCGAGAATTGGCCTGACATTCGTAAAGTACAATGTTTCTTTTAGGCGTGGAGTCGTATGTTTAAAGTTTCTTTTAAAAAGGTTGAGAACGCAGGAAGCCCTGGCAGTTATCGCGTCGACGTGTGCGGTCCAATCCAACTTCGCTGTAAATGTGATACCGAGATACTTTACTCTGTCCTTTGTCTGTAGAACAGATTGATTTAGATTATAGTTGCCCCATATCTTCTTTTTTTTGTTTGTGAACTGCATGAGGTAACATTTACTGGTGTTGAGAGTCATCTTCCATTTGTCACACCACGCACATACCTTGTCAAGGTCAGACTGCAACAGAATGGTATCATTTGCGCACGTGACAGAACGGTAAAGAACACAGTCATCAGCGTACAGCCTAACACGGGAGCACAGTTCACTCGGCAAATCATTTACAAAAACAAGAAACAACAAAGGCCCAAGTACTGAGCCTTGCGGCACACCCAATAAAACCTGAACAGACTGCGAAGTGACACCGTTAATAAGTACCCGTTGTCGCCGTGCATACAAATAATCTTGAATCCATCCAAGAAGTCTAGAAGGTATACCTAAATACGATAACTTTGTTAAGAGTAGAGAATGTGTACTGAATGTGTACGAAATGTGTACTGAAGCCCGCTCGAACCACGCCAGCGGACGACCGCCGGCCTTTCATCATGAAAAAAGTGACGAGAGGAGAGGGAAAGGTGCGAAAAAGTTGAAACTGAAATTTTTACTTCATATAACTAAGCGTCTAACAAACGCGTTACAAAAAATCTTGGTGGAGAATATTCGTGAAAATCCCAGTCATAACGCAGCATTAATAAAAACCGCTTTCAGAGGCTATATAATGCTGAAAAACCGAAAATGTGTTGGGTCCATAGAATATTTCCTTTTTCCTCACATGTGCAATGTACTTACGACCACTCTGTTGGCTTGAGAACAAGTCTCATGGAAAGCCTCATGGCTTGAGGACATGTATAATAAGGACAAGTCTCATGGCGACAAGGCGGCTTTATTGATTTATTTCACATGGCGTACATCTGCTTCGTAGCTATCAGCGTCCGGCGGCCGGCAGGCATTGCAGTTGTGGTAAATGCACATTTTGCCAGTTACCGCCGCAGAAACAACCTTGACCGCATCTATCCATTCTTCTGGCGCCGGGACGACACTAAATGGATGGAAAAAAAACATCCGAGTTTTCACAATGTGGAAGAAAGGCGAAAAGAATAAGAGTCTGCTTTTCCCCCATGCACCTATCTGTTCATGGAGACATCTAAAGAGTCAAGAGAATGAATTGTTTATTAATGCTTAAGCACTATTTTCGTTATGCGCGGCGTGTACAGAAAGTGTCCACACTCTGTCCGCAAAATAACTCTGGTAAGCTCGGGTACGTTCCGAGGAGCGTCACATCAACTGCGCGAGACGTTGTTGTATTTGCCCTCAAGGCTGTCGCACACCCACTGCCATTTCTGTAAACTGTGCACAGTTACCAGTGGCGAGCGGCGCGAACTTGATTACTTTTCGTAAATAGTCTACAAAGCCCTCCCGTCTCTTTTGTACTATTGCTCCCCGCTATACTACTTCTCGCTATCCTCTCCCTCTCCCTTTCACCTCCGCCGGCTGCAGCTCGGACGCTTAAGATATTAGATAGCAATTTCCGCGGCCGGCAACATTCTTTTCCTTCAGTTTTTTTTAAAAACCACTACTACTACTACTACCATACCCACTGCGGGGGATTGGCCAAGACACAGGCGGTGATTGACAGGTACTTGCAATGCAGATTTCTTGTTGAATTTGAAAAAAAAAATATCAAACACTGTGGGATTGGTGACTCGAAAAAAAATCAAACACTGTGAGATTGGCAACTGAAAAAAATTGGCAATGGCTAGCTCGGCTATGCCAGGTTATACGTAGTGAGAGGTACGTTTTCCTGGCTGGTCTTGATTTGGTCACTGTATGTTTAGCAATGAGAGACATTAAATAAACACATCTTTTATTCATTTTGCTTGACAGAGACGAAGACTTCTCGATGATCTGTAAAGTAGCATGCAGCGGTTCTCGATTTTGTTGATACAGTATTCTATTTGGTAGAGCCTCTCAAGTATAAAAGCTCTATAGTAGTTCCCCGTTGTGCAGTCTGGACGTGAGGGTCCGAAGCTAAATTAAAGGCAAACTTTTCGTTCATACACTCACTATGAGAGTCCTGTTTCCTGTTCAAATCCCCTAAAGTCACACACAACTATGAAACCGTGCCGTAGGCTGGTATACACGAAGAAACCACATCAATCGTCTGCTTGACAGATGTTCCAGGTGCCATGTAGACACCTTGGATGAAAATGCCGCTTTCCAAAAGCCGAACACAGCAGGCTTCAATATTATTCACGGCGATCGAAGTGAGATGTCTGACAACGGTGGTACATTGTTTCCCGTACATATATACAGACTCCTGCGTTCTTATTTGATTCAACCCAACTGCCAGGCGACAATCTCAGGATCGGAAGAGTTAATCTTCTCTTGCCTATGCCGCCGTTTAGCAGCGGCTGGACTCTCCTCTGCATGCATGTCGAACGTTGTGATACAGAGCCCACTACTTATCCGCCTTTTATACGCAATGTTGCGCATGCGAAGCGCGGTTCGGGTGATAGAACGGCGTGCGGTGAGGCGGCGACGAAGAACGCGGCGCAGCTGTGAGTTCTCTGGTTACCATAAAATTGGCGCATGCGCACAACTGATCATCCACGTGGCGTCACGCTCGGCTTTGACGGTGGAGCGGGCGCGCGGGCGCGGCGAGGGTGAAGCGCACGCCGCACTTGGCTCCTCAATTGTAATCGTAACGGCGCATGCGCACAACTGTCCTCTCTCATGTACCGCGAAATGCTCAACTGGTAGCCCAGTGTAGCTCCCTCTACAAAAGAGAACGGGCTAACCGTGCGTGTACCCGCCGCGGTGGCTCAGTGGTTAGGGCGCTCGGCTACTGATCCTGAGTTCCCGTGTTCGAACACGATTGCGGTGGCCGCGTTTCGATGGAGGCGACACTCAAAGGCGCCCGTGTGCTGTTCAATGTCAGTGCACGCTAAAGATAAAATGATAATAATGTTTTTTGGGGAAAGGAAATGGCGCAGTATCTGTCTCATATATATGGCTCCGGAAAAATTTCGACCACCTTGGGGGTTACAGATCCCCAGGTAGTCTAAATTATTCCGGAGCCCTTCACTACAGCACCTGTTTCTCCCTTTCTTCTCTCAGTCCCCCCCTGTATCCCTTCCCTTAAGGCGCGGTTCAGGTGTCCGCCGATATGTGAGACAGATACTGCGCCATTTCCTTTCCCCCAAAACCAAACCAACTAACCGTGTTCTTTAGGAAGTTTTGAAGATTTTTTAGATGAATTTTGTACACGAGTAGCCAAAAGGTGAAATTCACAAAAATTTTAGAATTTGCTCGGGATGAGCAACATGGGTCGCGCAATCCTTACGGCTGGCTGTCGCAGGAGCAGCCATGTGCGAGTACAGTGGCGTATCGCTTAACCGCTGCCCCACTGCGGTCGTAGTGGTATGAAGGCTCACCGCCATCTGGGAATGTGAAGTGGAGAATGAACAATACGGCATATATGAGCATCAAACCACGAAGCTCCGAATGGTGTGCGGTTTGGTGGCCAACGCAATATAAGTTACACAAGAGCACAGAAAGCCACAGACATAATAAACCATAAATGCACCAATGGAGACAGCAGCAGTGCACAAGGCTTTCGCATTCATAGCACGCAATGAGAATAAACTGTTCCCGGTATAGGTTTTAGGAACTGTCGAGCGTATCGCTCTTTGGGGCTGTTAGCCGTCCCATGTAATATGATAGAGAGTCGGTCTATCATCTCCACCAAGGACAGGTGTCACTGTACGCGGTTGGTTGCATTCTATTGTGGATAAACGGGCACGACTACGAATTTGTCTGCAGCCGCAGCGACGATGCTGACTGCTCCCTGTCTAGGCATTCGGAAGTATACCCGCCACCGTAAAACAAACTATACAGGGAAGACTGGACCCTTGCGTCTTTAGTGTGCCTTTAGACCACTAGATATAACCGTAGATAGTGGGAGGGCTCCAGTCACTAAGAAAAGGAAAACAGTTATCGATTAGTTTGTGTGTATAGGGTCCAAAGTGAGGGCTTTTTTTTTGAGGTTTTTGAGCAGAGCAGAGGGGAGGGTCCTCAAGTCCCAGGCCCTTGATCTGACACGGACGGAAGGAAATAAGGGGAAACAAAATAAAAATGATGATTTTGCGTGGTTACACCAAATGTGAATTATGTGCGCTGGCACATTTATTTTCATAGCCACCGCGCTAGCTCAGTAGTAATGTTGCTCGGCTGCTTTCCAGAAAGACGCGGGTTCGATCACTATCTCATTTCGATGGAGGCGAAATGATACGAGACCCGTGTGCTGCGCAATTAACATTAACGAAACCCCTGTGGTCGGAACTATTCCAAGCCCTCTAATATGCGGCGTCCCTCATAGTCTGATTCGCTTTGGGAGGGTAAAATCCGCAAACCACTTCTATTTGCACTTCGGTTTCGGTTTTCCTGCAGTGTCAAGCAGGCTTCAGACAAATATCAGCGAAATCAGACACTGAGGCCTTAGCGCTAGCGCACTAAAACTTGATGGTATCGACGCTTTAGCTCCGCTTTAAATGTATGACGCGACAACTATTTGATGTGTTAATGCCCATATATGCGGAATTGGCCATTCTCTACTTTACATTCATAGATCACCGGGTGTACCCACAACACTACTGGTGCAGTGGTTAAGCGATGCGCCACTACCCTGTGGTGGCGGATTTATGTATTATTACCGTCAGGGCTTACGTGAAGCACTATATAGGCTTTAGGAGATGAGTACAAGACGAATAAAATACAACCCAGACAGAATACTACACACAAAAAGATCATTAGCGTGGAAAGAAAAAAAACGCTTAAAGGCAATAGAAAAAGAGGAAAAGAGGCAGCGAAAAAATTGTGGGAGCACTTTGCCAGTCTGAAGTGCGGCAAGGCGAAAGCCTTGGCATTGCCGACTGCGATTCTAGCTCCGCAGGTTCCCATACCAGTGGCACTCCCAAGGGCTTCTACCTTGCCACACTTACGATCTAGACGACGTTGTTGGCGCTTGCGGTCTGCTTTTCTCTGGCTTTCTTCTTCCTCTCTGCTTCTCTGGCTTCTCTGGTGGCGGCGCACAGGTGGCGCCACCATCGCGCGCACCGTTACCATGACGATCCCGGGTGTGACGTCACCCTCTCACGTCGCTATATCGACGTCCGCGCTATTTCGACGCATTTCATTGCTTTTTTGCTCTATAATTGGCTACAATTAACTAAATATTCACTCTAATATTATCAAACTTGTCGTGGGGGTTACATTCTGTCCCTTGTATCAGATACTGCCATTCGTTTTCTGCTATCTTGATTAGTTGCCGCGTTATTCGTCGAAGACAGCGTTTTACCGGACGCGCGAGTATGAGCCATTAAAGGCTTTCGCCTTAATAAACGACAGCGTGCTAGCAACACAGATTAAGAAAAGGCATGAAGTTATTGCTACGTTTGTAAGTGCTGTACGAAAATGATCGGTTTGTGTGATAGCCGCTGATGTGAGGGGCAACTGACTTCAATTCACAAGTTCTTAGTAAGAATGAATATAAGTACGTGACTGTGCGCTGTAATGCTTAATTTACTTTAAAGCGGTGATCAATACCAGAGGAGATGGTGATTTAACGTACCAGGATTTTAGCGCACAGTTGTTAGATCGGGTCTTTGGGAAAGAGGGAAAGACACGAGAATTTTCTCCATGAAGGAAGAGGAGGAATGTCTAGCGCAGTTTTAAGAATGGTGACGATAGTGTTACGATTTTAATGAATAAAGACGAATCGAACCAATCGATCCTGCACGCTTTAGAGGATATTAATCAGAGAAGCATGACCAGTGTCTCGTACCGAGCATGCGTATTAGGGGTTAAGTCTGCCGGCGTCTAGAGTTGTTTTCTAGGTGACAGTGGAGCTAGGGCATATCTACGTTTAATATAGCCATGCATGCGATTAGCTTTCGACGCAATATATTCGATGTGTATTTTCTATGAGAAGTCGTTAGTACTATGCACACCCAGGTATTTATAAGCTGCCGGGTCAATAGTAGCATTTTTAAGTAACGGGACAAGCCGAATAAAGCAAAATTCTCATTGATTTGAAGTTAGAAGCCTTCCATGAGCCAAACGGCGCCCCAGACAGCGATGTTATAAAACTATGCTCCAGTCTTAATGTCTCGTAACTTCGTTTATTCTTGCAATATATGGCATAAATGCCAGAAAACAGGCATATGGAGTTTAAAACAAAGCAGCGGTAAGAAGATTGATTACATGCACAGGCTGTTATGGACACGCAGGCTTTCAAGGACATTTTTCGTATAACGCATAGTGTCGATAGGTACGTTATTGTGAAACTGAAGGTTTTAAGGAACGTAAGGGGGTTCGGTTGATTAAATGTAGTTATGCGGCACAGAGCAAAGCTACAATTTAGGGCGCATTTCTGCATAAAATGTCGTATACAAGCAAATCAACGCTAGTAAGGGGAGCGTACTCCCGAGACTGCCAGTATCAGGCATCAGTGCTGGTTGGAGAGAGGAAGCCACGTGACATGTGCGCTAGTAACTAATGCAGGTTTGTGTTCGTACATGCGTAACCCAGCCGCTCGTTTTTGAAAGATCCCGCGAGATGACCAGAATTTGTTGTGAAACAAAGCAGCACGTGATGACCGTTTTGGAGATTCTGAAGTCTTAAATGACTGTTGCTAACAGCCAGATACAAACATTTATTCACAACCAAGGGTTTATCTCCAAGATTTAAAAAGTTAACTATTAGAATGTAATTGACCAGAGGAGTAGTTAGCATGATTCTTTTCTACATCTAGACGTTTTTACGAAAATTACTGCGCGGCCTGCAACGATTCACCTGATATTGAAAGCTGTGGGCTTGTCTCCGTCAGTAGGCTTCCTAGCAGCTGTCTCAAGCTTTCATCGCAGATCTGTAACTCGCACTGGTATTTTTATCCCAAGGCGGCACTACAATGGCACAACGCAATAGAGGCGGACAGGGACTTGACCATCTTTTCCTGTGTTTAGGAAAGCTTCGGCCGAATCATAATTAATGAAATATATTTACCAGTGCGGGACAGGCACCGACGGGAACGCGTGGTGGCTGTCTTGGTCTTGGCCCGAAAGACATTTGGCATCTGAAAATAAAAGCCTTTATTAAGGCCTTCGGCACTGCAAAATTATTACAAAGATGTGTACAAGTTGTTTATGGTGGTGAGTTTATGTTTTATGGCGGTTTAACGTCCCAAAGCGACTCAGGCTATGAGGGACGTCGTGTTGAAGGGCTCCAGAAATTTCGACCACCTGGGGCTCTTTAACGTGCACTGACATCGCGCAGTACACGGACCTCTAGAATTTCGCCTCCATCGAAATTATACCCCTGAGGCCGGGATCGAACCCACGCCTTTCAGGTTAGCAGTCGAGCGCCTTAACAACTGAGCCACCGCGGCGGCGGTTTTATGGTCGTAGGAGGAAATTCGTCGCTTAAGGACATTTGGCGAACGAACTGATAAAGCTTTCTTCATTATATTTCCTAACAAAGCTTCTCATTGTAGCTCTCCACTGCAACTCTTGTTGGCAGTACTGCATTTTAAGCCTACCTAATCCTCTGTCTGTGTACGCGCAATTTCGTCTGTGCGTCGAAACAAAGAGCTGGAAAATAAAATATACTCGGAATAGTTTCAGGCCTCCGAACAGTGAAGAGTTGGGCTTGTTGGTTGAAGATGATGGCAGAAACAGCGTTGACACAGGACGAAGCGAGAACACAACGTCGGCGGTGACTAGCAACTGGCGTTCATTTCCGAAATACAGAAATATGTACATTAACCCCGCAATAAACGCCAGTTAATAGTTAGCGCCGGTGTTGCGTTCTTGCTTCGTCCTGTGTCAGCGCTAATTTCTGCCATGCCTCATCAGGATCCGAGCCTGCGCCCCTATAGCGTACAACCACAAGGGTGCTAGATTCCTTACACAAAGCGACTATTGCTGACTCTTTTTTTTTATTTATTGGCTTAGCTACGGCAGCAAAGCCTCTGCACATACTCCTCAGATGCACATTCAGTCGCTAAAAAATAGTTTTCTGCGTTGAGAGTTGACAAGCGATAACTTTGTGATGGAAACGCACCGCGCAGAAGCGATGCGCGGACTCATAGGCTCCGGTGTGCTGTGCGATGTCAGTGTTCGTTTAAGATCCCCAGGTGATAAAAATTAATTTGAATTAGCTCAGCTAATCCAGGATATACAAAGCGAAAGATGTCGGCGTTCACTGTGTTTATTGGCGTTGGCGCTGACAATGTTCTAAACGGCGATGGCTTTGAGGAAATGAAGGGCGCATAACTGACTCCCTGGATATGCGGACGCCTCATTCGTGCTTTGATACATGTGGCGGTGGTGAGAGAGAGAGAGAGATGTGGCCTGGATGCATTAGCGGAGAGAGCGTTGTGCCTGACATGCGGCACTGCAGCAATAGCTACGCCACAGCGCTCATTTGGTGATCAATCTCTAGCGTTCAACCATTAACAGCATGCCACCTCGCAGGCTGGCAGGGAGGGCGCGCTGCCTATTCAGTGTGCGGAACAGAATCAAAGCAGGCTTTTGCAGTTGGACACCAACGCCACGTACATGAAAGTGCGATTGAGGTCTCCACTGTCCCACGGAGCCAACCGGTTGTGTGCCTTTCCTTTCGTGAAAATGAACGGCCTTTGCAAAGTTGTCAACGTCAATGAACTCTATAAACGCTGTCGGCTCACTTGTTTTGTTTGGTTTTTTGAGGAAAGGAAACGGCACAGTAACCGTCTCACATATCTCGGTGGACACCCGATCCGCGCCGTAAAGGAAGTGATAAAGGAGGGAGGGAAAGAAGAAAAACTGAAAATTGAAAGTTGGATTGCGGTGGCTGCTTTTTTATGGAGGAAAAACGCTAAGACGCCCGTTGTGCTGTGCGATGTCAGTGCACGTTAAAGATCCCCTGGTAGTCGAAATTATTCCGGAGCCCTCCACTACGGCACCTCTTCTTCCTTTCTTCTTTCACTCCCTCCTTTATCTCTTCCCTTACGGCGCGGTTCAGGTGTCCAACGATATATGAGACAGATACTGCGTCATTTCCTTTCCCCAAAAACCAATTATTATTATTATTATTATTATTATTATTATTATTATTATTATTATTATTATTATTATTATTATTATTATTGTGAAGAAAGGCGTGGCGAGGCATGCGTTGTGACGTCATGTGCCTCCTCGTAGCACCGCCACGGAGAAATCGCAAGTTCGCGGTCAGTAAAGCTGTCGCTTTAAAAATTATTCCGTTGTCCTACACTGCGGCTCTTCTTTCTCTCCTTCATCTTTCGCTTCCTCCATCATCCCTTCTTCAACCACGTGGTTCGGGTGTCCACCGTGAAGTGCCTTCTCCATTCCATAAAATGAAAATGAAAATTGGCTTTTGGGGAAAGGAAATGGTACAGTATCTGTCGCATATGGGCTGACACCTTTATTCTTTCACTCCCACCTTTATCCCTTCCCTTACGGCGCGGTTGAGGTGTCCAACGATATATGAGACATACTGCGCCATTTTCTTTCGCCCAAAATACCAATTATTATTATTATTATTATTATTATTATTATTATTATTATTATTATTATTATTATGACGACACCTGAACCGGGTTGTAAGGAAAGGGATATAGTGGAGACTGAAAGAAGGAAGAAAGGGGTGCCGTATAGGAGGGCTCGGGAATAATTTGGATAACTTGAAAGATGGCGTTCCAGCGTTTCAACGTATGTTTATGCCGTTATGAATGGAGTCCAAGATGGCATCGGTATGCCGTTACATGCTCCGAACTTAGCATGCAAGGAGGGGCCTCATCGGAGACGTCACGAGGGAACAGCAGGGATCACTACGGCGGTCCGGGAGAGATAAAGAACAAGCATGCTCAGGGCGAGTCTACACTCTAAACAAGCATACGCCCATGTGGGAGTAAAGGGATAGTAAGCAGTCCTCTGCCGCACTCTTTTTCATAAAAGGGAGTACGCTAGAGGACAGCTTACTAATGTTTAAATCCTATCTGATTAGGGTGTATGAGTGACAGCCCCGAGTTTCGGCCACAAACAACCGGCGAGAGCAGCTACGGGCCCGTGTACTACGAAGCGCGATGCAGTACGCACGCATTAATGCACAAGGGCAGCCCGAGTGCACCACAAATTAGGTTACAAATTTCTAATCCAGAACACGTTTAACGTTCCATTAATGTTTCCTAACAGAATTTTCTTTAGCAGTGTCCGCTCCTTGAACCTTCATAAATAATGGAAAGGATGAGCCTAGAAAATTGTCATGGGTTTATTCATAAATTTCGAAGCCGTCACTATCCAACAGTTTAATTTGTAAACCGCTTGTTGCTTTTGAAATAGTTTGGCAAGCTATTAAATGCCAAGTAACAGTGAAATGATGCTATGCATAACAAATACAAACTGAAATGATGACAGCAGAGGAGGAGCGTAACAGCGAAATGGTTTTTTTGTTTTGGTTTTTGTGGAAAGGAAATGGCGCAGTATCTGTCTCATATATAGGCGGACACCTGAACCGCGCAGTAAGGCAAGGGAAAAGGAGGGAGTGAAAGATGAAAGGAAGAAAGAGGTGCCGTAGTGGAGGGCTCCGGAATAATTTGACCACCTTGGGATCTTTAATGTGCACTGACATCGCACAGCACACGGGCATGATGCTGTTACACTCCCCCTCTGCTGTCCTCCTTTTAATTCGTCCTTGATGGAGGAAGTGTGTCCCTTCGAAAGTGGCTGCACATCGCTCTTCAGAAAAACCTGGCCATTCACGTAAATACATGCCCTATTTCAAGCAAACTACATCCTCGCCTTCTGAAGAAGCTCCGGACGTCCTCCCACCGTCTGAGGCCTCCTGGGAACCATGCATGAGTGCAGCTGAGCTGGGCACTGACGCTAGGCTTAGCGCCTCCGCTGCCACGCTGGTGGAGGTAGCTCTGCCGGCGTCTCTCGTGGCAGCAACCGCCACGCAGTCGACACCTGTTCCGCGGCGCCAGGTCCAGCTTTGTGCTACCGGCTCATCGGCAGATGCACCCCTCCTGCCTACCCGAAATGCCGAACTGCTCGTAAGTGATCTGCCCCCAGGGCCAATGGCCATCAACTCTACACTTCCGGATGGGCCTCAAACCGCATGGCATGATGAACCGGGCATTCCAATTGACTTATCGGCACCTCTACCCGTGCAAAAGTGTCCTCGTGCAATCCACAAGCGTCCCTCAAACGACTGCCAACCGATTCCATCTCCGGCAAGTGATCGCTCCCAAGGTAAGCGAACTTGTTTTACGATCGAGAACTCGGTGGAGCCTACACCCGGATCGTCTGCTTACAAAGTGACAATTAAATCACTGGCCAACAAAAGCCTCACGGGTATACTAAACAAGATTTTACAAGCTAACATGGACGCATGCCTCGGAACCAAAGGTTTTCGGGGCTTCACAGCCAGGAGAAAGTACAACACCATTGCAGTGTAGCTTCCGACTCTGTCCGCCGTAGAACGGCTGCAAACGCTCACCAGTATTTCACTAACAAGCGAACTCTCAGTGCCAGTACAGGTGTATTTAGTTGAAGGCACCGACTTACTGCGCTGCGTCGTATACAACGTCGATATCACTGAGGATCAAACTGCACTCCAGCGTGAGCTGTACTGTCCCACGCACCGTGTCATCCCGGCCCCACGCATGGCAAAGGGGCGCTCTTGCATAGTCACCTTGCAAGGGCCTCTGACACTACCAGCCCGTCTGTACTAGTATGGCTGTATTTTACGGCCTCGGCCATATAAACCGAGTGCGGTATATTGCTGTAACTGCTTCTGTACTGGGCATATGCGAAAATCCTGCCCCTTCACTGCTTCCGGTGAAAGTACATCGGAAGGGAATGTCCCTTATCGATGCGGCCTTTGTAAATACGACGATCACGAGATAACATCTCCAAGCTGTCCAACAAAACGAAAGGCAACACAACAGGCTCATCGTCGAATGACAAAGCATTGGCCAATACAAGACAGTATAATTTCATTGCAGACATCCAATCGGTTCGCAGCTCTCCAGTGGGCTGATGACGAGTGGCCGGAGCTCCCTGAGCGCATCTCGCATGATCCTTCAGCTCAGCAGTCTTCTAACGGTACTGTGCGAAAAGAACGCATCCGAAAACAGCCAGCAAAGCAGCGCAGTGTGCCTGAACTACCGCAGCAGATATGGCCGCAGTCGACGAACAAATCGCACGTCTTTTAGCGGAGGTCACCAAGCTCTGGCAACAGCGTGAACTGCTCGCTCTACGTAGACGGGCAGCGGAATCATCCGCCGCATCTATCAATGGCGCAGCAACATCGCCTTCCTGCTGCCCACCAGTGTCATTTCCTGCTGCCTCTTCCCAGATTACCGCAGTCCCACTGGACAACTCTGCGACCTCTTTGCTCCGGTTTATGGTGAACCAGTAGTGCAACCTGACGTCCGTGATTCTACAACGCTTGGGCTAGTAACCAGAAATGGCAAGTTCCAGTCGTGCTGGTGTGCTGCAGTGGAACTGCAGAGGCATTTCCACGAAGGCGGGAGAGCTCAAGACCCGACTACAAATTCACAAGCTCCAGGTATGAGCCATGTTGCTACAGGAAATAAACGCCTTGCCAACGATTACAGACTTCAGTGCCTACATGTCTTCTTCAATGATAGACCGTCGTGCACAACCTGCTGCTCCCCCGGGAAAGGCGGTGGTGTATGTGGACTCACGTTTTCCGCATGTACGCCTTCCTCTCGGAAACCGGTGCGCGTCGTATCAAGAGGTAGTGGCAGTGGCTGCTAAATTTAAGAAGGGAATCGTTGTGGTCGTTTCATTTTACGTTATACCAGCCGGTGGTGCATCCTCTCGTATCAATTTTGGCTGGTTAATAAGTGTCTGTCGGCAGTATCCCGGGTGTCCGATTTTAGTCGGAGGAGACTTTAACGCTCCTCACCAGGACTGGGGGTACCCCACTTCGAGCCCTCGTGGCAGGCGTGTGTGGGACGCCTTCACAGATGCCCAATTTGGGCTGCTCAACCATCATGGGACAGTAATACGGCCAGTGCGTCAAACTCGCAGTGCTTCCTATGCTCCAGAATTGACGTGGTGGTGGGGTCCGGGTGCTCCCTCCTGGCACATAGAGCCAGACTGCAGGGGAAGTGATCATCACCCTATCATAATCGGCCTTCACACCTCACATTTCCGACCTTTACGCTACAAATGTTCTGAGATCAACTGGGACAATCTTAGCTCCTGTATGGACAATCTCTCGTCAGACTCTTCGCCAAACCATGTTGAGCGCATACAAACAGCGCTCAACAGTGCTACACCTACCACATGGACTGATGACGGTCGACCGGCACCAGGCCTCGGCCTTCTTAACTTGTGGGCGGCACGCCTGCAAGCCGAGCTGGCTGCTACGCGAGAGCCTTCTTCAGCCGCTAGTTTAAATATGGCAGGCATCCCAGCGCATGTATATCAAATGCCGTCTGATGTCGACGTAGATGGAATTGCGTGTCCATTCTCTATGCCTGAGTTGCTGGCTGCAAAAGATGATGCGAAACGGAAAACAGCGCCCGGCCCGGACAATATTCAGGACGAGGTGTACAAGAACCTGAGTAGCGCTGCACTCCCTAAACTACTAGACACCATAAACAAACTATGGTTGGATGGCGTAGTGCCCGAGAGTTGGAAATCCCCTGTCGTGATTCCTATCCCGAAACCAGGAAAGTCTCCGACGGAAGTTGCCAACTTGCGACCCATCTCCTTAACTCCTACGCTGTGAAAGCTGGCGGAGAAAATGCTAGCCACACGATTGTCATGGTGGCCAGAGCAGCACGGTTTTTATCACCCGGCAAAAATGGGCTTTCGTCCATATATTGCTACAGAGGACG